>NC_054473.1:18881055-19066055 GCF_017639515.1 Carcharodon carcharias | reverse complement strand
GAAATCTTCAGCAAGTCTTGATCCTGCCAGGCAGAACAGGGGAGAGCTGGAAAAATTCCCAGAGTAACCAGACATATGGTCAATACTGGGATCGCAATACGGTGGGTGTATTTCTAAGACATGCTCACCTCTCTAACCCCATGCCATCACCTCCCCACCACAACCCCTCCCCCCAACCAAACATTACACAATTTGTCTGGGACAGAAGTCCCCACATCAGGGGGTCTCTTCCAAATTTCAGCCATCCCTCACCCTCACCGGTAATGTGCCCCCGACATTTTGTTCCACTCCCTGAATATCTAACTGAGCCCATCCTTTCCCCTTTGAGGCCACTTGAGGGGAAAATGATCAATGTCTAACTTGTTATCAGTGCCGCTCAGTAATAAGGCTCTTGGGTGCTGCGTACACACAAAAGTTTCCATACTGATTACAATATTGTCTACTTTGAATCTGGTTGACAGAATCAGATAAGTTTGTTGCTGGGGCTGTTTATCAAGTGCATGGCTGCAAAGACCAAAAAACATATCAGCAAATATCTGTCAAAGTTTGTTGATTGGCTTGGCAACGAGCTTCCAGAACTTATCGAATCCAGTTAAAGTACACTTACATTCCACAATCTAATTATTCATTTATTGAGTTGATCTGGAAATCTGTTAACAAAATCATCGTCGATGATTAAGTGATTAAATGAACACTCTCTTTGGTCACATTTTCATTCATTCTACCAGGTGAATTGAAAAAAAAAACGCTCAGACAAACCCACTGACGTGATATCTATTGATTATTGGAGACACTTTGCAAACAGATCACAATGAAAATTCTTTCGGTTCTTTTTAACCAGGCGCTCTCAACAATGAATAAATGCAGCTGAAGTTTCTGCCAGTACAGCATTATCACTAAGAGTGCACCACAAGACAGAAAAATAAGATGTTGTACTGGTCTTAAATGAAAATTGATTGAAAAAGCCGTGAAAAGTTTGCAGTTCCGAATTTAACTTAATCAGCCATGGCTGCTTTGATTTTTAAAAAATGTTATTTTACAGTTTTAACCTGTTAAACACGACACACTGGAGTCTACACAATGTGGTAATCTGATATGTAATTTACCTTTAAGAAGAAATGTTATAATGGAAGATCACATGACCTTAGTATCCAATAGAAGAGTAGCGCGGGCTACCTCAGTAGTCTATAGTTAGAGTCTGTAGTATAGAGACAGAGTTTGAGTTGAAAGCACACAAGTGTAACTGCTGAATACCTTTGTAAATAAACAGAATGTGTTCCACCTAAGAAGTGACTACTGACCTACTCTGTCTATTGTACCAACTCGGCCATCCCAAAAACAAGCGTGCAACCCAGACCCATAAGTCCCAACAAACTGGTGATCAGAGTCCAACAAAGTAACAAGATAATCGCAGTAGAATCTCTCACAGCAAAACAATGGGGAGAATTTTGTGAATGGGGTCAGGGCCCTGACAGCAGGCAGAAAGGTGTGTCAGCAACACGCACGGGTTGGCCGCCGAGATTGCCCCCTCGATTTTACTGGCGCCCACCGATTAATGAGCTGCCGCCGGGTTTGCCATCATGTCCTGAATGGCCGCCTGCCCCCTAGACCTGCCAGCACCATCGGGTAGCCAGCAGGTCAGCGGCCTCAGCAGCGCCACCAGGAGCAGTGGCCACTGTTGAGGCACGCAGGGATCCTTGCGCTTCTGCTTCAGCTGTGTCGGCGTCATATCCGGATTCTGCCAACATTTAAATAGGCAGCGCCAGGCGCACATAGGCATAACCCACAAAGATGGTAGTCCTGAGAATGTAAACTTTTAAGTGGAAATAATCCAAAGGTGGGTCTTGAAGATTCCAAGTGGTGGGGCTGTGACTGATTCTTTTGGCAGCTTGTTCCGTTGTGGGATCCTGAAGCCTACACCAGGTGGGCCCAAAAACGTTTAAATTTTAATAAAATTCGACTGATGTAGGGGAAACGTCTCTGAACCAAGTGTTGGGGCCATGAGGGATGCCTTCCCTGCCTGCGGCCCCTCTGAAGGAAAAAGAATACCTCCCCCACCCACCCCAGGCCCAGCCACTCCTGGGGGGCTACCTGCATTTAGCTGGCGGCCCTCCCCATCCGGGAATGGATCGGTTTGCTGTTAACAAAATGCCGACAGCCTGGTAAAATAGCGATTCATGGGCCATTTCATATTTAAATTTGATTCCTGCCTCCATCTCGTCCCCACCATTGGTAAAATTCCCTGACAGTGGCTCCATGTCGGGAAGCCAATCTGACCTGGCTCCCAGTAATTGTACTGGCAGCTCACCATGATTCCCCCACTCCCGCACCCTCTCCCCTGCCCCCCCCCCCCCCCCCCCCCCCATCCTGTCCTGAGGCCAGTAAAACTCTCCCCATTGCTGCCCAATGCTTGGAAATGGCAAGCCAACCTAGGGTGCAGAGTACGAGCCCATAAAAGGACAGAAAAGGTGCAATTAAAGGCGGTTTTTAAATTTGGGGTGCAAGTTTATTGGGATGGGGAGGCTAGAAGGTGCAAGGCGGAAGCAGACAATCTCTCACAACTGTGCTGGCATCAGGTCCAAACCCATTTTAACACCCTTATCACCTTGTTCCAGAACTAACTCTTGCCTGAATCCAGCATGAATAGCAAGGAGTCTGGCAGGTTACAGGAGACCTCCACTGGGGACCCCAGGGAACTCATAATGTTATGTTAATTGTATTGTTAAGGTTAAGGATAAACAGGTGGAGGGTATTGATTGATTATGTATCCTGAGTACACGTAAAGAGGGACTGCTGGGATACTGGTGGGATTTCAAGGATAGGAGGCATACGTACGTAATGTTGCTTTCTGTAAATAAAGGAGTGATCAAGAAAAGGATTTGCAACTAATTTCATACTTCACCATCCGGCTTGGGATCATTTATCAGGAACAATCCCCGACAGTGAGGTAATTCTTCAGGTTGGGATCGGTGGGGGAGAATGAATCAGAGGGGTGAGGAATGTGGGAAGGTGGTAATCTGAATAGGGTGCACAAGGCTTCCTTGTGGACCTGAAGGAGCACTCCTGCCTCTTCTAATTTTTACTGGCAGGTTCACCACTCAGTGAGAGTCACACGGGCTGAGGTTAAAATTGCATATAATCCAAAAGATATAATTGGCCCTAATTTTCAATACTAATGAGGCTGCTGCCTGCCTGCGATGAGTGCCTGGTTCCCCTTACAAAATCCAAAGTTAACATAGTAGCTGGCCATACTGCCACATAAATGGCAGGGTAAGTACTTTGCCCCTTTTTAACACACTCCCACCTGCCTCTTTCTCATTCAAAGTCCTCAACCTAAGGCATTCTTGAGCCTGATATTAGGAGGTATGAGGGAAAGTGATTGGCCTATGATTGGCGCCCAGCACGCCTGGGGCATTCATGATGGAAATGAGCATGACAAAATGGGATTCTCTAGCTTTATATTGACAACATTTCAACAAGAGTGGTTCATTACTGAAATGATTGTTCCAAAGGCATTTGAGCATTGTGAGCGTTTGGTCTCTCCTGTGTAGCTATTTTGCCTTTCACCTCCAGACAAAGGCAGGTCTGGTCCCAGTGTAGAATTCCAGGGCATCAAACCGTGAACTATTCATTATTGTTAAACAGAGGCTCCTGTTTCAAGCACAAGCATTTAACAATAAATTGAAAAAGAAAACAATTCCAACCGTAAAATGCTCCAATGATTCCATTTTTAAAGCTCCGTTCAACACAAATGCTAAGACACCCAGAGGCAAATAGCAGTTTAGAAATGTAATCACTTTGGTGTTAAATTTATGTTTATATTCAGTGTTTTCTGCTGTCACTGAATGATTAAATGGCAGAAAGATTTACAAACTGAAGGTTTTGCACTCCGTACATTGAATCTGAGCTGAGCAGAACTTTTCTTGGCAATTACCAGGATTAAGACGGGGGCCTTATATCACTGACAACTCCCGTTGTGCCGTATGGTTAACAAGGACTCGACTAATAAGGTGTAATACTGACCAAAAATTCATGATTCCCTAAACCTATTCATCAAAACATGATCAGCTACTACAGGAGAAAGAGCAGACAGCTACCTTAGGAAGGCAGGGAAATATAACAATAACAGCAAAGGAATTTTCTTGCAGTGATTTAGAACTTAAAAGCCTTTCTTGTGACTCTCTGTTACAAACTATTGCTTTTCTCTGGAGAGGGTCTGTTTTAAAGCTTTCTGTTACTTGACTTGGATAGTAATCAGATCTGGAGAGTTACAGAAATGTTTGAATAAAAATTGTGTTAAACTTTTCAGCAGATGCTCCATCAAGTCACTGGGGTCCATGTGATTTAATTAGGTCTGTTCTGGCAGCTCATCCTTCACAATTCCTCTCCAAATAAGCCATCCTCCCCACACTGCAGTATCCTCTGTGGAGTCTTGGCCATGTTCACATTCTTCATAAGTAAATGCTCCTCTGCTCAAGCATTGTGCAGAAGCTCTGATCCTCCACTCAGGAGCCTCACTAAGCCCGTCTGCTGCACGCACAGTCAACGGCTTTTCACTCCGCCTATCACACGAATCATAGGATGTCTGACTTGAAACAGCAGCAGCCTGTACTTATACCGCACATTTAACATCGTAGAATGTCCCCAAGGTACTTCACAGGAATGTAAATCTGACACTGACCTCTACCATCTAGAAGGACAAGGGAAGCAGACGCATGGGATCACCACCACCTGCAAGTTCCCCTCCTGGTCTAACACCTTCCTGACTTGAAATTCTATCACCGTTCCTTCTTCGTCATTGCGTCAAAATCCTGAAACTCTCCCCCTAACAGCACTGTGGCTGTACCAGTAGGTTTGAACAAGGTGGCTCACCACCAGCACCTCAAGGGAAATTAGGGACGGGCATCAAATCTTGGCTTAGCCTGCAATACCCACGTCCCATGAAAGAATACCTCATTGGACAGACTCTGATTTAGAAGGAAAGACCTTGCATTTATGTAGTGCCTTTCACCCTCTTACAAAGAGGGCACGGGAGGAGGTGGCAGTGCTGGTGAGCAGCCATGACGTTGTGCGGCGCACATGGGTGCAGTGCCAGAAGAAGTTCAATGACCTGCTGCACTCAGGAAGATTAAGTACCATGTTGGCATGGGTCAGTGTTCCGAAGTGTTAAGGTGTGGCCGTTCCCCCCGTGGACCTCAGGGGTGTTAGAGTCTGAGTGCCAACTGTCAATGATGCTGGAGCCGGCCAAGGGGGTGAGCCGTGGGTGCTTGGGCTGAGTGCCTTGCAGCTCGAGGGCCAAGACTCAGATGTGCCCTGCGAGATGCTCCTCAGCTGGGGTTGGCCAGACTGCAATGGTGCTGCAGGTAGAGAGGGGACTAATCAATGCTCTTCTGTCTTTTCAGGAGAAGACGAGCCATAACCAAGCAGAGAGGTCACATACAGCCAGAGGCCTGCTCAACCTGCTGCTGATTACCAGATTCGAGCAGGGCGTCCTACAACTGGAGAGCTGGCACACTCCCCGTGTTCCATGAGTGGAGAGGCGGGAATGCCAGATGAAGGTAAGAGCGCAGTACACAGAGGTTAGAGTTTCGGATTGTGCAACCATTCTAGTGTAGTCTCTTCATTAATGGAAGCCTCAAACCTAGAGTCCCCATTGATCATTGGAAGACGATGGCACCATGATGCAGATCTCCATTGTCTCACCAGGGTGCCTGGTGATGACTTTAACTAATGACATATCCTCGTTCTCCCTTTTAGGTTCGCCAGCAGGCGTTCGACCTCTGGACCCCGAAGGGCCACCCCTGACATTTATTTAATTCCCTTTTGAAATCCACGATTGAACCATCGTTGGCTGTATAGTGCATTGTGGCATCCTATGGTCGTGAGAGGCACTATATAAATGCAAGTCTTTAATTTTTATATTCAATACCGCTCAGAATGAAGCACTCAGATATACTCAACATCCCTCAGCATTACATTCCTTGATATTCCCCTAATGGAATACTAAAATATCTGTGCACTTTGCTATAATGCTCACAAATATAGTCTTTACAAGTCAGCAGAACGCAATTATTCCTTACTGGCATTTTGGTCATAACAGCAGCAGCCCTTTGGTGCGAGAAAAGAGAGGATGTGAGTTCCAATCAAAGACCTGTTATTTCAAAGGCACCTTTCCAAAGCTCAGGTAACCTGTGTGACATGCAGAGGGATTTATATTTGGGTTCAGGTTTTCTTTCACACGAGGGATGTCGTAACGTCTCTCCTTCACCCTCCAAGGACCTCTAAACAACCACTACTGAATGTTCATGACCTGTCAGTAATACACGGCAATGGTTTTGGCATTTCCTACATTTAAGCAATGAAAAACCTGTTAATTGCGTAATGCTTAAACAAATACAGTACAGCAACTAAACCCCAGTGGTGAAGTCATTCCTTTCATTACATCACTCACCTTTCTCCCCATTTAATTACAATGCGTATTTCTTAGTTGGTTCACATTTCTCCTATTCGAGCGCTTTGTTCTCCCATGTTCCATGCCATCTTTTTCTACTCAGAATTATACATAAATGAAAGGATGTTTCACTTCTTGCCTATTCCAATGTCAAAAATATGGCCTTGAATTCTGCACCTGAAAGTGAAGACTTTTTGTAATAACTGAAGGAATGGCCTCTCCTGCTGTCCATCAGGGGTCACAAGATGTTCTTGGAGGCTCTGGCCAATGAGCCCTAAATGCGGGCAATCTAGGGAAGTGGGGCTTCCCGATCAGAGTCCCAATCAAGCATATAGCATCTGAAAAGCTCTCCGTAATAAAGTTTATCAGTTTCTTGTAGAAACTTGTCTGGTCCGTCAAGCCATTACACTTATGCTGAGGTGTATCCAGAGACGCTGGCAGTACCTCACATAAGTGGGCATTGTACATGGGTATTACCCCACTTTAGGGGCATAGCCAGGTTTGACCCAGCCCAATCCTGTCCTTATTTGGTGTCTGCGGGAGCACTTTTCAGAAGAAATGATTGGACTGTGCGAACCCTGACTCACTTTACCTCTTGCAGTCCTAAAGGACAGCCAATGAGTGGAATTGCATATGACAATAACTCTATTACTTAAGAGGAAGTGGGGTTGCTGAGGGTTATATTAATGCAGTACTTGCATTTACCGCCATCTCAGGTTGAAACATCTCAAATGCTTCAGCATAATTAATTCATCTGACATACGAACAGACACATGATCATACGAAATAGGAGCAGAAGTAGGCCATTCAGCCCCTCGAGCCTGCTCCGCCATTCAATAAGATCATAGCTGATCAAATTCCACATTCCCATCTTTCCCCAATAACCTTTGATTCCCTTGCCTAACAAGAATCTATCTATATCCACCTTAAAAATATTCAGTGACCCTGCCTCCACTGCCTTCAGAGGCAGAGTTCCAAAGTTACATAACTCTCTGGGAGAGAAAGTTGCTCTTCATCCCTGTCCTAAAAGGCCAAACCCTAATTTTAAAGCACTGCCCCCTAGACTCATCCACCAGAGGAAACATCATTTCCATGTCCACCTTGTCAATACCGTTCACTCAATGCAATTACTCTTGTTATGAAAACAATTGTGGCAGCCATTTTGCACCAATTGCCTCCCACTAGAGTTGCCAACCATCCAGGATTGTCCTGGAGTCTCCAGGAATAAGATTCATCTCTAAAGCACAGTTGTAACACTGCAGAAATTTTCTAAGAGCATTGAAATAAGTGGTCTTCCTCTTAATTTTCTTTAAACACTTGCTTATTAGTTATAAAATGTTGGAAATGGGAATAAAGCTGTTTGACAATCAAGAGCTGGGGGAGATGGTGGCGTACTGATAATGTTATTGGGCTGGTAATCCAAAGACCCAAGCTAACTAATGCCCTGGACACTGGTTCAAATCCCACCACGGTAGCTGGTCCAATTTAAATTCAATTAAAATAAACCTAGGGATGAAAGCCAGTACCAGTAATCATCAATTGTTGTAAAAACCCATCTAGTTCACTAATGCCCTATAGGGAAGGAAGTCTGCCATCCTTAACTGGTCTGGCTGACATGGGACTGGAGCCCTAAAACCCAGATCCTTAACTGCCCTCTCTAGGATGGCCTATAAAGCTACTCAGTTCAAGGGCAATTCGGGAGGGGCCTTGGCAGCAATGCCCAGGTCCCATGAAAGAATAAAAAGAGTTTATTCACTTGCCAATTGGCAAAGGAAAGTTGCTATATCACAGGAATGGGCATATTAGGTGACTAATGGCAAGAGTATGGAGATCATGTGATGAAACCTTCCAGAATATGTCAAACCTGAGTTGGCAACCCTATCCCACAATGAGAAGAATGCCTGGTCAAAATGAACTTTTATGACAAGATAACTCAGAATTGCCCAAGTACAAATGAAATTTAAGACTGAGTGATCTCAACTTGAGTTTTCCGGTCAGGAGTGCGCCACTTGATCAGTTAAGCTTCTGTAATAATATGGTGCACATTAACAGGCATATGTGAGTGTGTGTTTTGCCTGTTGTATTTGCCAAACAATTTACTTTCAGCACATTACACGGCTCTCACCTTCTCAAAATTTCCTTCAGTTGCTGCTTTACGCACAGCAGCTTCTGAATAACCTCCAGGGTGGATTTTAATTAGTTCAAACGCAGAGACAAAGACGAAACACATGACAATAAAAACAACATTCCCACCCCCCTGACTCTGCACCTCATGAGGTCACAGTTAATCAGCTTTTAAAGCATATTGTTAGCTGTAACCTTACACAATTCAGAATCACCCGGTTTATATTCGCACTAGCATGATCAGCAGACAATTATCATACAACCAGCTTTGACAATTCCACTTAAAGGCACAGAACCCTTTTGGAACTCGCTATCATCGGGCGTGGTTGAATTGAACAATACAGACACATTTAAGGGGAAGCTAGACAAGCATACAAGGGGGAAGGGAATAGAGGGTTACGATGATAGATTTGGATGAGGAAAGATGGGAGGAGGCTCAAGTGGAGCATAAACAGCTGCATGGATTGGTTTGACCAGATAGCCTGTTTCTGTGCTGTATATCCTATGGATGTAATCCTATGTATGAAGTTTTTAGACATAAGTAATATGAGATCAGTTTTCACCAAATAAATGTGCTGCAAACAGGGTGAAGGTTTTATTTGGGGGGGCTGCCTAGTCCTTAGTTTCTCCTTCCTTTCGCTATGCACTCCACCCCATTATTAGTACTAGCCTTCAAGTAAGTTAGGTTAGCTGGTTAAGTAGCGAACTGCCAGGAGTGCCAGTTATCTGTAAATCACCCGAAAGCAGTTGGTTCAAGCAGTGTTAATTACTGTAGCAGGAAGCTATACTAGCTCGTGACTCATCAGAGGGTCTATAAAAGAGACAGGCTTTTCAAACTGCATGATCGATAAGGGGCGTGTGAGGAGACAGGCAACTATGTTGGAGTGAGACGGAGATGGAGACGGAGAGAGTATTGAATTAGGGTCATGTGGGAATTCGGTGGATGGGGGAAAGAGGTGAGGTATACATAGGAATTATTCTAAATTAATTAAGAGAGTAATTAAATAACATATGTAAAAATGGAGGACAGGTCTTATGTTGCAGCTGTGGGATGTGGGAGCTTTTGGACACCAAGGTGATCCAGGACAAACACATCTGCAGAAAGTGTAAGCAGCTAGCGGAATTCCGGATCAGGATTATTGATCTGGAAGCCGAACTGCAGCACCGCACAAATAAGGGAGGGGGGAGAAATACCTGGACACTTTGTTCCAGAAGTCGGTCATGCCTCTTAGAATAGGGTCATCTCTTTTGGTCAGCAGTGAAGGACAGGAGGATGTGACCACGAGGGAGGTAGATAATGGAACCGAGCAGACAGTAGTGGAGGGAACTCAGACTTCACAATTGTCAAACAGGTTTGAGGGGCTCACAACCTTTGTGGATGAAAGCAAGGTCTGCAAGGTGGATAAACTGCTGGCTGTGGCACCATGGTACAGGAAGCCCTTCAAGTGGGGGGAACAAACAGGAATGTAGTGGTAGTAGGGGGGCAGTATAGAGGGCGGGATCGACACTGTTCTCTGCAACAAAGAGTGAGAGCTCAGACGGCAGTGTTCCCTGCCCGGTGCCAAGGTTCGGGACTTTTGCTCAGGGCTGGAGAGGAACTTGCAGTAGGAGGGGGAAGATGCAGTTGTCATGGTCTATGTAGGTAACAATGACATAGACAGGACAAGGAAGGAGGTTCTGTACAGTCAGTATGAGAAGCTAGGTACCAAATTAAGAAGCAGAACCTCAAAGGTAATAATCTCTGGATTATTACCTGAGCCACATGCAAATTGGCATAGGGCAAATAAGATTAGAGAGATGAATGTGTGGCTCAAAGACTGGTGTGGAACAAGTGGGTTCCGGTTTGTGGGGCACTAGCATCAGTACTGGGGAAGGTGGGAGCTGTAGTGTTGGGACAGTTTACACCTGAACCATGCTGGGACAAGTGTCCTTGCAAATTGCATAACTAGGGAATTAGGGAAGGCTTTAAACTAAACAGTGAGGGCTCAAGCTTGGGTATGTGTGGCAAGTCAAGGGGTAGATTCAAGGCAGGAGATCATAATAGTAAAATGGGAAATTGGGGTCATAGAATAGCAGGAAGGGGCATAGAGATAAAACCTAAGAATACACCAATAGTCAAGAATAGATGTTCCAAAGATAACAAAATATCATTCGTAATAAAGTACATTAATTGATAGTGCACATTGAAGTAAATAAATATGGGCCCAGGTTTTATGGCCCCTCCCATCCGGTGGGATATTATGGTCCCACCAAACTGAAAGGAGATTTAAGTGGCTCGCTGCATCCACCGGCAGGAGACATGCCGCAGTGGGGCCGTAAAATCCTGGCCATGATCTGATAGCCATTATGGAGACAGGGCTGCAGGATAACAAGAATTGGGTCCTGAATATTGAGGGCGTATAACATTCAAGAAGAATAGGAAGCTAGGTAAAGGTGGAGCAGTAGCACTGTTAATCAAAGAGGGCGTTGGTGCAATAGTTAGAGATAGCCTTGGTTCAGGAAATCAGGATATAGAATCGGTTTGGGTGGAGGTGGGGAATAATAGGGGAAAGAAGTCACTAGTGGGAGTGGTCCACAGGCCTCCTAACAGTAACCACAATTTAGGATAAAGTATACAAGAAGAAATATTGTGTGCTTGTGATAAAGGGATGGCAATAATCATGGGTGATTTTAATCTGCATATAAACTAGAGAAATCAGATTGGCAGTGGTAGCCTGGATGAAGAGTTCGTAAATGCTTTCAAGATAGTTTCTTAGAGCAGCATATTCTGGAACCAGAGAGCAAGTTATATTAGACTTGGTATTGTGTAACGTGACAGGATTAATCAATGATCTCAGAATGAAGGCAGCCCTAAGTAGCAGCGACCACAAAATGAATGAATTTTACATCCAGTTTGAAAAGGAGAAGAGTAGGTCTAAGACTAGTATTATAAACTTAAATAAGGGCAATTATGTGGAGATGAAAGCTGAGCTAGCTGAAGTGAACTGGGATACTAAGCTATGCGATAGGTCAATAGAGAAGCAGTGGCAGACATTTAAGGGGATATTTCAGAATACTCAGAATGAGTATATTCCTACTATAAAGAAAAATTCTAAAGGGGGGGCCCACTATCCATGGTTAATTAAAGAAGTTAAGGAAAGCATCAAACTTAAGGAAAAAGCATATAAATGCGCAAACGTGAGTGGAGGGTCAGATGTTTGGTCAGAATATAACGAATGGCAGAGAATGACTAAAAGGTTAATCAGGGGTAAGAAATTAGAGTATGAGAGGAAGCTAACTAGAAATGTAAAAACAAATAGCAAGAGTTTCTACAGGTATTTAAGAAAGAAAAGATTAAGTAAAGTGAGTGTTGGTCCTCTAGAGATTGAGAATGGAGAATGAATAGTAGATGATAAGGAAATGGTGGATGAAATGAAGAATATTTTGCTTCTGCCTTCACTATAGAGGGTACAAAAAATATTCCAGTAATAACTGTAAATCAGGAGGTGGAAGGGAGAGGGGAAATTGGTGAAATTACAATCACTAGGAAAGTGGTGCTGACCAAACTGATGGAGCTGTGGGCTGACATGTCTCCAGGTCCTGATTGTCTTCATCCTTGGGTCTTAAATAAGGTGGCTAATAGGTAATAGATGCATTGGTGTTAATTTCCCAAAATTTGCAAGATTCTGGAAAGGTTCCATCAGATTGGAAAGTAGCAAATATAACCCCTCTATTCAATAGAGGGAGGCAGAAAACAGGAAACTATAAGCCAGTTAGCTTGACGTCTGTCTTGGGAAGGTGTTAGAATCGATCATTAAGGAGGTTATAGCTGGGCACTTAAAGAAACTGAAGGTAATCGGGAAGAGTCAGCATGGTTTATGAAAGGGAAATCGTGTTTAACCAATTTACTGGAGTTCTTTAAAGGAGTAACATGCGCTGTGGACATGCTGTACTTGGATTTCCAGAAGGCATTTGATAAGGTGCCACATCAAAAGTTATTGCGTAAAATAAAAGCTCATGATGTTTGGAGTAACATATTAGCCTGGATAGAAGATCGGGTGGCTGGCAGAAAACAGAGAGTATGCATAGATGGGTCTTTTTTTGATTGACAGGATGTGACAATTGGTGTCCCGCAGGGGTCTGTGCTGGGGCCTCAACTTCTTACAATTTATATCAATGACTTAGATGAGGGGAGTGAAGGCACGGTAGCTAAATTTGCAGTTGACACAGAAATAGATAGGATAGTATGTTGTGAAGAGGACATACGGATGTTGCAGACAGGTGTAGATAGGTTGAGTGAGTGGGCAAAAATCTGGCAGATGGAGTATAATGTGGGAAAATGTAAAGTTGTTCACTTTGGCAGGAAGAACTAAAAGCAGAGTATTGCTTAAACAGAGAACGGCTGCAGAATTCCAAGATGTAGAGGAGTCTAAGTGTTTTAGTGCATGAGTCACAAAAAGTTAGTTTGCACGTGCAGCAAGTAACTAAGAATACTAATGGAATGCTACCCTTTATTACGAGAGGAACTTATCATAAAAGTAAGGATGTTATGCTTCAGTTATACAGGGCATTAGTGAGAACACATCTCAAATTTTGTGTGTAGTTTTGGTTTCCTTATTTCAGGAAGTATGTAAATGCATTGGAGACAGTTCAGAGGAGGTTTACTAGATTGATAACTGGAGTGAGGAAAGGTTAGACAGGCTGGGCTTGTTTCCACTGGAGTTTAGAAGAGTGAGGGTGACTAGATTGAAGCATATAAATTCCTAAATGGTATTGACAAGGTGGGCATGAAAAGGATGTTTCCTCTTGTGGGTGAGTCCAGAACTAGAGGGCACTGTTTTAAAATTAGGTGTTATCCTTTTGAGACAGGGGCAAGGAGAAATATTTTCTCTCAGAGGGTTGTGCGACTTTGGAACTCTCTGCCTCAGAAGGCAATGGAGGTGGGATCATTGAATATTTTTAAGGCAGAGGTAGATAGATTCTTGTTAGGCAAGGGAATCAAAGGTTATCGGGGTAGATGGGGATGTGGAATTTGAAACACAAATAGATCGGCTGTGATTTTAATAAATGGTGGAGCAGGGTCAACTTCTACTCCTATTTCTATGTTCGTATGTTTGTATTATTACATAGAATTACACAGAATGTCCAGCACAGAAATAGGCAATCCTACTTACTCAACATATAAATGGAATTGGTTTCACAGGTGTCCCTTGGGTGGGGTCGAAGGCACAGTGAATTATAATGAGGCTGATGCTAATCACAGATACAAGCCTCATCCCACTGCTCTTCACTTCACACTATCAGCATTTAATTTTATTCCCTTCTCCCTCACATTTTTATTAGGCTTCCCCTTAAATGCATTTATGTTATTTGCCTCAACTGCTCCTTATAGGAGCAAGTTCCGCATCCTGATTTATTATCAGCAGAATATGGGGCAGGAAAACTAAGTACAGTGATTGCATTTGTAGAGAGCCTTTTCATGTTGAAGTCCTGTGTCCACACCTCTGTCAGCGGCATTGGTTGCTAAACAGTGCGATGTGTCTGTCTTGCCTCCCCTCACTCTCATCCTTCCATTTCATTCAAGGATTGGGTTAGTTCACAATCAGGAGCATTGTCTCGCATCCTAACTCACAGCCCATTAGAGTAGAGATTTGCCTGACCTTCCCTGCCCCTCTCATGATTTTAATAGTTTTGCTTTTAGAGCGTTTCTCATAGCAGAGATTGAATTTGGCAAACGCATTTACAAACAGGGTCGAGCATGATAATGTACAACTTGTTCTCGTATCTGTAATTAGGAGCAGTGTCATTATAATTTCTGCAACCCCTCCTCCCAAACCATCCAAAAGGCATCTGTAAACCAAATGCATTTATGACAATACATTGAGAGCATAGTTGGTTATCTACATATTGCAGTGCTTTCAGACAGTAGCGACTCCTGGAAAAGCCACACAGGAGTCCGCACCCGTCTGCCACTGGGATCTTCCGGTCCCACCGCAAGTCAATGGACTTCTGGCTGGGGCGACAGGGCTAGAAAGTCCCAGCCTAGTTCTCCTAGGTTGGTGTCAACTGTGGTTCAGTTGGTAGCACCTTGCTTCTGAATCTCTGGGTTCAAGTCCCGCTCCAGGGCTTAAGGAAAAAAATCAGAGCTGAAACTCCAGTGCAGGACTGAGGGAGTGCTACACTGTTGGGGTTGACATCTTTGGATGAGATGTTAAACCAACAGCCCCTTCTTGGCCAGTTGTAAAAGATCCAATGGCACAATTTAAAAGGTCAGGGGAGTTATCCCTGATATTTTGGCCAATATTATCTCTCAATTAACGTCACGAGATTATCTGGTCATTAACACATTGCTGCTTGTGGGAGTTTGCTGTGTGCATATTAGTTGCTATGTTTTCTAAATTACAAGTGGACTACATTTCAAAAGTACCTCATTGACCTGTAACACACTTTGATACATCTGATGGTTGTGAAAAGGATTATATAAATGCAAATCTCTTTTTCTTTTTAGTTTCTGGTGTTCTTTACTCAATGGGTATAATGTGCTGTCTTGAAAGGGAATTAGACAAACAGACCTCAAAATTCCCAGATAATAATTGCTAAATACTGCAGATGCTGGAAATCTGAAATAAAAACAGAAAGTGCTGGAAACACCCAGCAAGTCTGGCAGCACCTTTGGAGAGAGAAACAGAGTCAACGCTTCCAGTCGAATGTGACTCTTCTTTGGAATAGCTGCCCTCTGCAGTTCTCAGTTAAGGAGCAGGACAATCTAAGAGGATCTCAGCTGTTGGGCAACTCCCTAGTGGCATTGCTGGAAAGTGTATGTGTGCTCAACACGAGGTGAAACAGTGTAAAGCTCCCACTCCTGTTCTCAGTCGAGTCACCTGCCAACAATATTACCAGCAATATTCAGTTTGGCCACTTGGCTCCATGAAATACCAATTTTGGTGAGGTCCAGGCCTTAAACTGCTCTGCCAGCCATTATCTTCAAGAACAGAGGAGAGGTAAAATATCAAATTTATGTTGCAGCAATCATTAGATCTGCTTCAATGCCAACTTCACTAATTTCATTTTCATCTTAAAGGGTAAATTCATCACCCACACCAGGCTGATACTTCAATGCAATACTGAGGGAGAGCTGCATTGCCAAATGAGTCATCCTTTGTATGAGGTATTGAAGGTCCCCCCTGCCCGCCCTGGTTCTTCAGACAGATTCAAAGGATCTCGTAGCATTATTTGAAATTGAGCAGGGAATTTTCCCACTACCTGGCTGTATTGTTCAATGTTTTAATTTTTCTATGTTTGTTTGGTTGGTCTGGTTCATTGGTCCTTGTACATTTGCTTGATTGCTTAAGCCTGTGGCTGGACCTAAAAAAAGAGTTCAGCACTGACACCAGGCTGGGAATGTTCTGGAAAAGATCTAGGACCACGTGTTTTGGAAATCTTGTAAGTTCTGAGATGTTTTAAAGTTCTGTAAATAAACTGTTTGGATTTAGAATTAGAGAGATATCTGTATTGCTTTGAGAAAAATATGACATATAGCAACCTGGCAAAAACATAACACCAGCCAGCACTCGGTCCTTGACCAAGGGGGACTGGGGGATTGAGGGAGGGGGTGCATAGAATTAAAGGCAAAACATTTTTCTAGAGCTAGCTCGAGTTGACCTTGTATTTGATTAATGGCAGACAGAGGACTGCAGCATACTGAGGAAACTCCATACCATAATTCAGGCAAATCCTGGTGAAGATGCTAAAGCACCATTACTGCATCATTGAAAGAGGCAGGAGGTCACTTAAAAGGCTGGATGTGCTACGAAGAAGAATCTTCTTCAGATTTTGGGCATGATCTAGGTTTACTAAGATAGTTGGATGGAGCCAGATCTGAGGGAAAGGAGGCCCCATCCCTCCATTCTGAGACTTTGGGGCCTTTCTGCAACTGGCCCTGGAATCATAGGCTTCTGCCGGCAGCCCTGGTGAGCACAAGTAAGAGGGGAAAATAGGACGGACTTGAGGAAAAGGGACGTTCAAAGAGAGAGCAGTGAAAACAAAGGGGATTCATTTATTTCCAGTGTAATGGTTCTGCACATAGAATGAGTGAGCACTGTGACCGTCCCTGGGGATCCCTAGAAGAAACGGTAGGAATCCCATCTACGTGATCAATATTTGACACCCACACATGGAGGGTTTATCAGGATTAACCCGAGTATTAAGGCAGATTGACCTATTAACACTGTCCCAACAGACCATTATCACATATCGCTGAGTGAATATGGAGCACAGACCATTCTCTCTCTGCAAAAGGCAACTTCGACTCTCAAGCCTTTTATTTCCTCCAGTGGGACAGCTGGGCCACCAGCCCACAGCAGACAAAGACCCGCGTCTCTGTCCTGCCCCAATGGAATTGAATATTGTTTAAGAGCTTACATGGAAGCCTCATCTCTTAAAGCCATAAGCTTTCATTTTGGTTGAACACCCTCCCCCTCAAAACTACCCCACCCCACCGCCCCCCCCCCAAAGGCAGAATGCTTTTAACCTGAATTTAACTGAGTTAGTCTTTTTTTAGTTTGGAAATGTAGGACACACAAGATGTTTAATCCGATCTTTCTTCCCTTGTCCACAGCTTGAGAGGGAAGTTCAGAAGGAGCCTAGCTGAATAACCTTCCTTCTCCTCCCCTCCACTTTGCTTTTGTCCCCCAATCAGGCCCTGCAATGCATTATATCACTGACAAGAAAGGACTGAATTCAAAAGAGAGTCCACACGACATGGTTCAATACCCCGGGGATTGGAATAGCTGTTAGTGTCTCTGTGGGATTGACACACATTTGAAAAAAAAAATAAAAATAAATGTGTTTGAAGAAGTGAAAATTTACTGGTGTTGCCTGGGGGTTAGGGGGAGTAGCCGTAAAGATCAGGTGCGTGATGTGGCTCAGGAAAAGGAATTGAGACTACCCAAGCAGAAATAGATCTCAATAGATATTATACTGTAGGGGGAAAGCAGCTCATCTGTTCTGTGAGACTCTGTTGTCACTAGGATTTCAGTATAGCATAGTGGAGAGTATGTGAATCTCTGCTATGTAAGTCCATTAGAATTATAGAAAATAGTCAGCAATATGTTAAGTATACATGCACAAATTATTATTTTTTCTATTCAGTCATGGGATGTCGGCATCACTGGCTAGGTTGGCATATATTGCCCACCCCTAATTGGTCTTTAGAAGGTGGTGGTGAGCTGCCTTCTTGAACCACTGCAGTCCATGTGGTGTAGGTACACTCACAGTGCTGCTGGGGAAGGAGTTCCAGGATTTTGACTCAATGATGGTTAAGGAACAGCGATATATTTCCAAGTTAGGATGGTAAGTGACTTGGAGGGGAACTTCCAGGTGGTGGTGTTCCCATGTGTTTGCTGCCCTTGTTCTTCTAGACGGTAGTCGTTGTGGGTTTGGAAGGTGCTGCCTAAGGAGCCTTGGTGAGTTGCTGCAGGGCATCTTGCAGATGGCAACTGGCAGGGTGGGTTGAGAAAGTGGTTAAAAAGATATACAAGATACTGGGTTTTACGAATGGATGCATAGCGTACTAAAGCAAGGAAGTTATGAGGAGCCTTTATGAAACACTAGTTCAGCCTCAACTGAAGCATTATGTCCAACTCTGGGCACTCTGCTTTAGGAAAGATTGCAGAGGATATACGATACAGAAACAGGCCATTCAGCCCAACCAGTACATGCTGGTGTTAATGCTCCACTCGAGCTTCCTCCAATCTTTCCTCACTTTAATCTACCATTCTAACCCTCTATTCCCTTCTCCCTCATATGCTTATCTAGCTTCCCCTTAAATGCATCTATACTATTCGCTTCAACCACTCCCTGTGGTAGTGAGTTCCATGTTCTAAGCACTCTTTGGGTAACAAAGTTTCTTTTGAATTCCCCATTGGATTTCTCGGTGACTACTGATGGCCTCTAGTTATACTCTTCACCCCAGAAGAAACATGGATGTGAAGGCTTTAGGCAGGTTAAAGAAAAGGTTTACAGGGATGGTTCCAGGAATGAGGGACTTGGTTGAAGAAGCTTAGGTTGCTCTCCTTAGAAAAGATTGAGAGGAGATTTGATTCAAAATCATGGAGGGATGGAGCATCTAGATAGAGAGAAAATGTTCCCATTGGTGGAAGAGAACCAGGTGACACAGATTTAAAGTGATTGACAAAAGAATCAAGGGTAACAGGAGAAAATATTTCTTTTACGCAATGAATGGTTACAATCTGGAATGCACTGCCTGAAAGGGTGGTGGAGGCAGATTCAATCATGTGACTCAAGAGTTAAGAATGCAACCAACAATAGCTGACAATAAATCTAGAGATATAGCTGATTATTCCTGCTACCTGTCAGAAATCGCATTATGCAGTGTGACCTATTATTATCATTGATCGTGACACAAGCATCACTGGCTATGCACTACTTTGTAAAAGAGTTGTACATTCTTTGTCAATGAGACTTGCATTTACACAGCTGCTGCAGCTCTCCGAGATGTTAGGGCAAGTGAACGTGAGCTTCAGCTTCATGAACATGGTGTGTGCTGCTCTCAAATATTGGCTCCTCTGCTATGCCTGGTGTGGAGTTCGTCCAACTCCCAAGTTGACTGAACTATACACTGAAGCCAACTAGCAACAGTGTCCTGTAGGTGCTCACACATTGTCACCGAACAGTACAAGAGCATTATGGTACCAGACAAGCAGGAAGGAAAGAAGGAAGCAAAGAAAGAATGAAAAGAACGAACTGGTATTTACTTTGACTTATCACAACAAGCTTCATCCTTCATGCTTCATCCAACAAATTATTTCTAAAGCGCAGCCACAGTTATTATGCAGGCAAACACATCTGCCCAATTTGTGCATAAGAAGATCCCACAGACAGAAAATCAGATGCGTGGCCAGTTACTCTGTTATTGAGGAGAAATATTGACAAGGTACATCAGAAAAACTCCTTATTCCAGAAGTTTCATCTTTTACTCAATGTATTTTCATACCTAAATTCTCTAACCTAAAAGGAAAACATTCGACGGGATCTTATGTAATATGAAAGCTTTTGCGTCAATTTTACCTCAAAAGATCAAAATTACTCCCTGGTCTTTTCTCTCTCTCTCTCTCTCTCTCTCTTTCATTTTAAATGAACAAGTTGGTGATATTCCTTTCCTAAACCATTGTTAGAAGCAATTGCCTCCCTGGTCCTTTTGGAGTTTCAGATGTTGTCCTAAATCAAGTTGACCTCTCACACAAACCGTAGATCAGTCTGTTCCCCTCAGTTCTTCCAAACCCAATAATTAGCAATGATCTTACTTAAGCTCCGGTGAAAATGTTTGGCTCTTTACACTGTGCAATTTGAATAAATTACAGGTATACATGCCACATAAATAAATATTTAATATATTCCAGTGGCGTCTATTATCACTCTCCTTTGTATGGGAATCTTTGTTCTGCGTGTCTCTCAGCAGCCATTCTATCACTGTTTCCCCAGAGGGGGCTTGAAGTTTGGAGCCTGTTCACTGTTGGGCATGTCCTGTCTGGGAAGTTCACTCTCCTTCTCACCGATGACAGGCACTAGACTGAAAGGAAACAGTTTTCAAATGTGATGAGATCCCAGAAAAGACCTGATGTAAATTTAATTTCATTTTCCAGAGTGGCCAGAAATTGTGCTTTTGTTTATTTTTGCCTGTTTGTACTGTTCCGCTGGACCCTGAAAATAGTTCCAGGGTGGCCATGTCCAATTTTTTACAAACATTTTTACTTTTTTTCGAAGTTCAGTGTATTAATTTGTAGGAACAGACTTGATCTGCATTACAATGTCAATGCATCATCAAGATGTGTCATCCCATGTATTCAGGGAGAAAAGTGGATGAGGCAATGTGACTGAGGTTTGAGACCAACTAAAATTGATGGAAGGACCCTGCTCTGTCTATTGGTTATAACGGATTGTATTTCAACTGATCTTGTGCAGACTTGGTCAAGTTCCTGATGAACATATAAACCTGCCCCATAAACAACTCCAAACAGATAATATCACTCTGACTGGCTCAAGTTCTGATGAAAGGTCATCAACCTGTATTGTTAACTCTGTCTCCCTGCAGATGCTGCTTGACCTGTTGAATATTTCCAGCATTTTCTGTTTCTATTTCAGATTTCCGGCATCTGCGGTATTTCGCTTTTGTATCAAGGATTGTTGGTTTTGGGAAGTGGAAATAATTAATTCGTGTTGGAATGCCCAGAGTGAGTCTTGTGTGAAGATGTGTTTTTGTGGCCGATTAGGGAAAGGAAAGAAAGACTTGCATTTATATAGCAGCTTTCACAGCCTCAGGACATCCCAGAATGCTTTACAGCTAAAGTAGCATTTTTGATGTATAGTCATTACTGTAATGTAGGAACCATGGCAGCCAATTTGCCCAAATTCTCACAGATAGCAATGCGCATTTTAGAATAATCTTTCTTCTGTGCCTGGCTGTACCAAATCTTACCCGGCACTTGATGTTGACACTGAGTGCCTGAAATGGAAAAGGCTGAGCGTGAGCCTAGGCTGACTATGCTGTGTTCTACCAGAGCGCTGCACTGTCAGATATCTCACTGATGAAATGTTAAACCAAGGCTCTGTCTGCCCTCTCGGGTGGATGTAAAAGATCCCATGGCACTATTTAGAAGAGAGCAGGGTAGTTATTGCTGATCCTTCAACCAGCATAACTAAAGCAGGTTAGGTGGTGATTGTCACATTGCTGTTTGTGAAATCCAGCCAAGTTTGTGTTTTTTTTAATTCATTCATTCACAGGACATGAGTGTCGCTGGCTAGGCCAGCATTTATTGCCCATCCCAAATTGGCCTTGAGAAGGTGGTGGTGAGCTGCCTTCTTGAACCGCTGCAGTCCACATGGTGTCAGTACACCCACGGTGCTGTTAGGGAGGGGGATCCATTTCTTATAGACTTTGTAGCAGTTTGATACCACTGAGTGGCTTGCTAGGCCACATTGCTGTGGGTCTGGAGCCACATGAAGGCCAGACCAGGTAAGGATGTGAGATTTCCTTCCCTAAAGGACATTAGTGAACCAGATGGGTTTTTAATGACAATTGACAATTATTGAGACTAATTTTTAATTCTAGGTTTTTATTAATTTGAATTTAAATTCCACCAGCTGCCATGGTGGGATTTGAACCCATGCCCCCAGAGCATTAACCTGGGCCTCTGGATTACCAATACACCACCACCACCTCCCCCATGTGTATGAATTGGCTACCATGTTTCCTACATTACAACAGTGACTACACTTTAATCTGCATTCCATTGGCTGTAAAGTGCTTTGACATTTCCTGAGGTTATGAATGGCACTATGTGGATGCACATCTTTCTTTTTCTCTTTGTCTATTCCCCAGTATTAAACATCCATCACCTTCATAGGGATAGAAAGAGGACATGCACAATACCAAAAGGAGCAACTTTCCTTTCCTTTTCTCTATTGACTGTGCCATAAGGACCAAATCTTTGCAGTTGAGTGTGAAATCCATCCAATTCCCTCCAACAATCTTTCTGTGTCTCTCCTTTATCCATCTACCAGACCAGTGACAGAGAGAGGGGGTTAGTTAACAGGCTGCTTTTATTTCGACATCAGAAATTGTTCAGTCTGTTTATTCAATCAATGAAAAGTGCTTTCATAAAAAGACAAACATGCCTGTCAAGTGCATTGCTGCTCAATGGCCATTGTTCCCAATGAAGCGGTTCAAGTAGGTCACAAGGGGTCAAAATGTTTAACACACTGAATACCAGCACAGCCTCAGGAAGTGCCTTGGAGCCTGGAATGGACGCAGCTCACAAACGATCAGTTTTTCAAACACAAGTCCAGCATTTGATAATCACAACTAGCATTTTGTTTAAAGGAGGAATGCACCCAGTGCTCTGACTTGTGTGTGGCAGTGAAGTGTGTTTGCGCTCCAGGAGGTTTGTGTCACTGAGTGGTGGGTTGCAGGTGTGCCCCTCCGCGCAATGGATACTTTGCTGGAATGATAGCTTCTCTGTATCATGGAGGGGGGAGAATGATGAAAGTTGGATGAGATGTTTCACGAGGCCTGGGAGTGAGAGAGAAAAGCCCAATAAAAATTAAAGGAAGAATTACTTCAAGTGACTTATTATGCATGGCTTAGTTGGTATCACCCTTGCCACTCAGTCATAAGGTTGTGGGTTCAAGTCTCACTTCAGGACTTGAAAACAAAAGTCAAGGCTAACACTCCAATCCTGCGATGAGGAAGTGCTGCCTTGTCAGGGGTGCCCTCTTTTGTAAGAGATGTTAAACCTAGGTCCTATCTGCATTCTCAGGTGAATGTGAAAGATCCTATGGCACTATTTTATACTATTTTATACAGGGGAGTTCTCCCTGGTGTCCTGGCCAATACCTATCTCTCAATAAATATTACAATAACAGGTTATCCAGCCAATATCACTTTCTGTTTGTAGGAGCTTACCGAGAAACTAGCTGCCATATTCTCAATATTACAGCTGTGACTACAGTTTGAAAACAGGCTGTAAACTTGGGACATCCTTTGGTTGTGAAAGCACTATATAAATCCAAGCTTTTTTAAAATCAGGATATTGTAAAAGGGTGCATAGAATTACATTGAATGTACAGCACAGAAATAGATCATTCAGTCCAACTGGTCTGTTAATGCTTATGCACCACACAAACCTCCACCCACCCTAACCCGATCAGAATATCCTCCTATTCCATTCTCCCTCATGCTCTTATCTAGCTTCCCCTTAAATGAATCTATGAAGATGAATGATAAAAAGGGGATTATCTGGTAATGACAAGGCAGGAATAAGAATGAGCCCAACATTCTCTCTTCCTATTTTTGCAGGAGCTGTCTCAGAATTGCCTCTCCGTATTGTACCCCAGGCGTTAGTTCACAGTTGCTAAATCTCACCCTCCCCTTGGCAGGTATCTTCTGCTCTCGACTTCATTGCCCTTTGTGAGGCTTTTTGACTAGGAAATTGAGTTCTGGGAGGTATCTTTGGAAGAAGTCAGTCACTCAGTGACCCTAGTAGCACCTCATCACCCCCTAAACCAAAAAGGGAAGATTCTGTTACTCAGGGCTGGACGGGCGGACAGGTACTCATGACCCCTAGTACACAACACTCCAAGGTCTGTGCTCAGAAAACTGCTCTAGGGCTGCATGTTTTTGGGGGGCTTCAAAAGCTTTAGAGACTTTTGTTGTAGGCTTGAGGCTGGTGGCATTATTTACTTTACAGGTTCAAGCTGTGGTTTTCTGAAAATACCTGCTTCCAGTTTGGTAAATCAGGTGCAGAGGAAGCAGCCGAGTCTTGAGAAACTCTCTCAACACTTTGGCTAGGCTAATTCCACATGGAATGACTGACAGAACATAACAGAACAGAAATAGGCCATTTGGTTCGTCAAGTCAGCTCTGGCTTTGATTCTATCATTTTACGGTTGAAGTCCTATTGCTAATGAGTATATTACACAAGCTTCTAATACTAATCTTATTTGGAGACAGTTTCTGAATGAAATCTGTCAACTGTTAATATCTCAAAGTGAAAGGGAGATCAAAATTCTATTGACTGGAATGAGAGGGAGCTAGACTTTTGAAATGACACTGTACCAGCGAATGCTTAACATAAAATCCCTTTTTCTTCTATTTTATTAGCACATTATCCTGTTTATTTTATAACAGATTTGAGTGTTTGGCTTGTGTCAGGTGTTTTTCAGTGGGGTCTCCGTCTTTGGGAAGCATGTGTCCAGGTATTGGGGCATTGATTCTTTTCATATTTATTGACCAGTTTAATCGCGGCAATTTTCCCAGCTCAGTTTCTGTCAATGGAACTGGAAAGATGTTTTATTCACTGCAAAGGGAATTGGGAGCAATTCTGCCACACTCACATTCATACTGTGCAGAGAACAGGACTAGCAGCACTTCAATCAAGTCTAAGAGAAATTAGTCTCAGGATGTGTGTTTGTGTGAGAGCAGGTGGATGTGAGTGAGCAGGTAGGTGTATGTGTGTGAGCAGTTGGGTGTAGGTGTGTGTCTGTGTGAATGTGAGCAATTGAGTGTGTGTTTGTGTGTGTGTGTAGCTGGGCGTAGGTGTGTGTGAGCAGCTGGGCGTAGGCGTGTGTGTGTGTGTGTGTGTGTGTGTGCAGTTTAGTACCTCCTTCTCTCACCCAAATTACACCTGTTAAAGAGAATTAACTAGTCAATGCAAAGCACAGTGCACTATAGCAAGAATATTTTGGAAATAAACAGCTAAAATGACAGATTTACAGCACTGCAGTTGTCAGATTTACTATCCTATTCAGTTAGAGTCGGTAGCTTGAACTTTACCCAGTAAGCCAACCATCCAGTCCGGGTGGCTCGCTTCAGTGATCAGACAGAGGAATAGGCTTTCCAAATTACAAAATCAGCATAAAAAACAGTTGACTATTGCAGAACAGCAAAAGAGCCAGTTCTGGTGAGTGACACTTAGTCCTCCCCTCCCCTTTCATCCACTGTGCATTATCTCTCCATCTCTTATAGTTAATTGTACTTAACCCCTTTAAGATGACAGACATGCGGGCCATCCTACCAGGTGACATTTAACCTCTGTCAAGAATGCTAAGGGCCCTCTGGCAGTGGGAACTTGCTGTCAAGCTTCTTCACAAATGTTGCCGTTTTTTTGTTGATTCCTTTCATTCTGAGTTTCTTTTCCTTTGGCACTGTCAGGTGGATTTTATCAGACTCTGAATGCACCCTTTAGAGAAGCAGAATGAAGAGATTTGATTCTGCCTCCCTTTAGGAGACCTTGATTTTGATGGAATACATTCCTTGCAGCACTGGTCATTCTGTACCAGCATGTGATGAACTCCAAAGTCACATTTTGGCAGTCTTTCCTTTTGGACGCTTCTGTTTTTGTTAATGAATGTGTTTCACAGCAGCCATTTCTGTGGCCTTACTGAGTGAGATTGGCAGTTTGGTTGCAGTTTGCACTAAACCATAAGCTGTTTCTGCACTGAACTTGCACCCACCATGTTAAAAGTGCTCATGTAGCACCCTCACGCTAATGAAGCCGCCTGCTGATTTTGGTACCTCACCTGTCCCACCATATGCTGCTCTGGAGTTGCATTGGACCATTTTGCTGTCCTCTGGCGTCACCAATGCATTACAGCAACAGAAAATGTTTGGTCCTCAAAATACGACCAATCTTTTTGCCCGCCGGTGTGGTAAGAACTGTATTGGGAGTGATCTGTTCAATCTCCAATATCAGCTTAGCTTTCAGGAAGCCAGACTGTTACACAACAACAGCTTGATCTTACAGAGCATAGTACAATGCCCAAGGTACTTCAGAGGAGCATTATCAGGCAAAATTTGGCATCGAGCCACATAGGACACAAGGCCAAAAATTTGGTCAAAGTGGTAGGCTTTAAGGAGCATCTTAAAGGAAAAGAGCTAGAAGCAAAGGTTTAGGTTGGGAATTCCAGAGCTTTGGGCCTAGAGAGCCGAAGGCATGGTCGCCAATCGTGAAACAAAAAAAATCAGGGATGTACCTGAACTCAGAACTGGAAAAGTGCAGAGTTCCCAGAAGGTTCCCATGTGGCTGGAGGAAGTTATAGAGGTAGGGAAGGGTGAGGAATACCAGGAGGAGAATTGAAAAATCAAGGCACTGCTGGACTGAGAGCCATTGTAGGTCAGCAAACACAAGTGAACATGTGCGAAGTAAAAGTTAACCACAAGTGATCAGATATGTGTTTGACCAAGACGGCTTGAAGTTGTTGACTTCAGATAGCTTAATAACTGGCCATAATACACCCAATGTCACTCAAAGTATGCTTAAGACTTCCTTTATAACACCCCCCACCAACCTCCCACCTACCTCCACCACTCCACCACTGCCCGCCACCGCCCCCCCCCCCCCCGCCGCCCCCCCCCCCGCCCCCCCCCCCCCCCCCCCACCCCGCCCATCCCCCAACTCATCTTTTGCCTCAGAGCATACAAGGCAATGACTAAGAAAAATCATTGGTGCAGAATGACACTGTTAATTTAATCTGGTCATGCGCTGCCTAATGGATTTGTGTAAAATCCTCAGGGGTGTTATTTTAAGTTAGTTGTTAACTTATTTATTTTAAATGGGTTAACAAATGTGCTAAATGAGTACATAAAGGGATTTGACAATTTAGAAGTGCCCTAAAAGTGATTAAAACTCCTTAAATAACAGTAAGTTACATTCTGATAGCTCATAACTGCACTACTTCAGTACCTATTTGGTGTTAACTTTGGCTTAGTGATAGCATTCCCGCTGCTAAGGATCATGGGGTCAACTCTCGTTCTAGAGATTCGAGCGCAAAATCTAGGTGAACATTTCAGTGAGTACCAAGGGAGAGCTGCACTGCAGTTGAGACAATAATGAGGTCTTGTCTGCCCTCTCAGGTGGATGTAAAAGATCCCACAACACTATTTCAAAGAAGAGCAAGGGGAGTTCTCCTCAGTGTTCTGGACAATATTTATTGACAACAAACAGCACTAAAACAGATTATTTGGTCATCACCACATTGATCTTTTGTGTGAAAATTAGCGGCCACATTCCCTACTCTACAATACATTGGCTATAAAGTGTGTTTGGATATCCTTAGACATCTTTCCAATTGGATAATCCTTTAGAACTCTGCTTCCTTGAGTAGTGATATACAAACATTTGAAAAGGAGGATGAGAATAGGCCGCGAGGCCCATCAAGCCGTGGACAATAGGTTGTGAGGCCCATCAAGCCATGGCCAATAGACCACGAGGCCCATCAAGCCGTGGCCAATAGACCGGGAGGCCCATCAAGCCGTGGCCAATAGGCCATGAGGCCCATCAAGCCGTGGCCAATAGACCGCGAGGCCCATCAAGCCGTGGCCAATAGACCACGAGGCCCATCAAGCCGTGGCCAATAGACCGGGAGGCCCATCAAGCCGTGGCCAATAGACCACGAGGCCCATCAAGCCGTGGCCAATAGACCACGAGGCCCATCAAGCCGTGGCCAATAGACCACGAGGCCCATCAAGCCGTGGCCAATAGACCACGAGGCCCATCAAGCCGTGGCCAATAGACCACGAGGCCCATCAAGCCGTGGCCAATAGACCACGAGGCCCATCAAGCCGTGGCCAATAGACCGGGAGGCCCATCAAGCCGTGGCCAATAGACCACGAGGCCCATCAAGCCGTGGCCAATAGACCACGAGGCCCATCAAGCCGTGGCCAATAGACCGGGAGGCCCATCAAGCCGTGGCCAATAGGCCATGAGGCCCATCAAGCCGTGGCCAATAGGCCATGAGGCCCATCAAGCCGTGGCCAATAGACCGGGAGGCCCATCAAGCCGTGGCCAATAGACCGCGAGGCCCATCAAGCCGTGGCCAATAGACCACGAGGCCCATCAAGCCTGTCCCAACCATGTACAGTTCGACAGGATACATCATTTATCCGTCTTATCATCACACAATTACCTCATCTCCCCCCTACCTAAGTAAAATAGTAACCATTTCTAAATTGTAAAGACTTGCCACATGATATGCATTCCCAAATCGCTGCCAATTTTACACTGCTATTTTGCCAGAGCTCGAGAACAAATCTTTGCATTCAAAACCATTTTGCACATTTTTCCCCATCTCAGTGACATTTCTGACCAAGCCTCTTTAGGAACCTATTAAGATGGGCCCTCCACTTGCTCTCCCAGACCAGAGTAACTATTGTAATGGCTTAAAAACAAAGCATTATATCCCCCATTTGATGCCTCTGGACTGGAGCATGCTGGTATTTTGTATGAATAAGTTACAATTCGTATGGATGGGGCTTGCCTGTGTTGAGTGGGCATATCCAGAATAATTGTTTGGAATTTCAGCGCATTATGTTCACCATGGGTCTACACACTTTGCAATATTGAAATAGAAGGACCTTCCAATTCATGGCTAGTCACCATAACTTCAGTAGGAGTTGGTTGGAACAGCTGGAGACAGGGCAGGGACCTGGATGCATTGGGATGTGACCTGGTGCTCAAATATCTGGGTGCTTGTAGAGATGAAATCTTTGTCCTCTCCAGGTGTGTCTAAGGGGTGTTTGGGGTGGGTTGGGGTTCCCTATCTTGGGAGTTTCTGCATCCCAGGATCACAAAAGAAATTGGCAGGGAGGTAGGACTGGTATCTCATCCTAAATCCTTTCCCACAACAGCATTGCTCAACTTAGATGCCTAGGACCGATGTGACAATAACCTGTGACTAAGTTTAATATCAAACAGCTCTTCCCTTTCTGTTTCAATGTAAATTGATGCAGCAGATGTGCCAAAAGAGAACCTGATCCAACATCACGCTGGCAGAGGGATGTAGTGAAGTGAACAAAGCTTCCTTCCCACTCTACCTGTCAATTGGTCCAAGGACGGAAATCATGCACCAAGGGAGACTGCAATCAAACCATTTTATCAACGAATAGCAATAGTCAAATTGTCCTCCATACAAAACAAAGGAATAGATTACTGATAATGGGATTATTTGGGAGTTATTGAGACCATGGGCTAGCAATGTTTTTGAACAGGTTTGAAGAACAGGGTTAGAGGGATGCTCTTAAACAGTTTCAAAATCTTCACGATCATAGTTATGTCAAAGTACTTCTGCCGCAAAAACAGGTTTCAAAATTTCAAACCTTCATTTCTGTCAAATGAACATCAGGACTGGGATCTCCTTTAAGTGAATGGATTGTCCTGTAGACCGAGTTGCACATTTCACTGCTTTCGAACAACATTCCCTGAATTTGTTTCTCGGAGTGCACGGGCAATATGCTAAAGTGTGGGGCCCCTTTAAATCTTTTTGCACGGTCACAGCGGCCTGGTAATTTAAAGGGGCTGGTGTGTGTGTGGCCTGCTTGGGAATTTTTGGGTTGATGCGTGGCTGTGCAGCTTAGAGGAAACATTGCTTCCAGCCCAGTTTAGAGGTGATCAGTGCGCATTTGGTATGTTGCATGTTTGTGTGATTTGCCAACAGAAGATACAATGAGTTAAAAGTAGCAACTGCACCAAATCCAAGATGCTTCTAAACATATTCTGTACAAGCTAAAAGCGCTGAGAAAGGAATAAAGCCACATAAATTTCTGCACAGTAAATAGAATTTAGAACATTAGAAATAGGAGCAGAGTAGGCCATTCGGCCCCTTGAGCCTGCTCCACTCATGGCTGATCTACCTCAACTTCCACATCCCCTTGATTCACTTAGTGATAATAAAAAGTTCTGAAGTGAAAAGGGGACTGTTTATACATCAATTACAACATGACTTGAAGAGGAAAATCCCTGACTTGCTTATTGTCTTCAATATTAAAGCAAGGAGCACTTTTTGGTTAGCATAACTTCCATTAGTGCACTTTCTCAGGAGTCTTGTGCTGGATGTTTGAGCTGTCATGCCAGTCAGTGTGAAGGTTCCCATGGGAATCACGTGATCTTCTTGCCAACAAACATGATCTTCACATGGGCTGTGATTAGTTGACAGGGCTGTCATTGGTGCCTTTGCCATTAGTATATTGTGGTTTATGCTATTTCTTCTTCCCCCACATCTCACCCCCACCCCACCATTTCTTAAACAAGCATCAGGCATTTTGACCAAATCCCCGGGCGTAACAAATTTGTGGACTGAAATTGTAACAGAATTGTGAGCTTTAAATGGATGAAGCATTCAGTATTGAGAATGTCAAATCCCCAGAATCAGTCCAAACTGATTGGGGACATTGATAACAAGATGACTCCACATTCCATACCTTCAAGGATTGTGCAAAAAAGAATTGGAACAAAAGAATATGGGCAATATAATAAAACTAGAGAAAAGGCCAATTGGTTCAAGGCAGTAAGTAATTAACCTTGACACCAAATGTTAACTATCAAGGTATTTAATAGAGTATATGATGGGCGAGGTCTTGTGGTGCAGTGGGCAGCATCCCTGCCTCTGAGCCAGAAACTCTAGGTTCAAGTCCCACTCCAGGATTTGATGGACAAGGAAGGTGCATTCATAACTCAGCCAGACAGGTGGAGTATCAACTTGTAAATCTTTCCAACACACTTCCACAACAGGTGCTAAGTACTGGGAGCAATTCCTGGTCAGCCATGTGATGGAACGAAAGCTGGAATGGCAGATTAGATTTGCACCTGAAGTATGAGTATGTTTCTGGCTGGGGTGGTTTCGAGACCTGCCTCTCTGCTGCACCCGATGTGGAGTTTGAGGCGCTGTGAGTTGGACCTGCCCTTGGGCAGGCAACTGAAGAAGATATAATGAGAGAGGCTATTGTTAGACCTGTAGATACTGTGATTCCCTCATTCTTTTCACAATTATGAAGAGGTCCCAGACTGAGCTAGAAGTACTAACCCCCACATTCTCCCACAGCACCAATGCAAAGAACTGAAATCCATGGTACACCCACGATCACATATCTTCTTGCAAGATATCCCTTTAATAAGCAAGGCCTGCACAAATCTTAAACTTTACCAACAACACAAGAAATTGGGAGTATGGCCTACTTTCAACAGAATCAATTCCTTTTGGGGTTTCCAGACCACACAACCATTTTCACTTTCCCTTCATTCAGCTCTTACCCATCATTGTAGTGAGTTGAAATAATCAAGGGGTAAATGGACTGCAGCAATAAAGTCCCATCACAGTCAACCTGAAACCTATCTAGTGAAGAGCTGAAATAAAAGAAAGACTTGCCTTTCACAAAGCCTGATTTCCCAAAGGGCTTCACATCTAATGAAGCACTTTTTCAAGTGCAGTCATTGTTGTAATGTAGGAAATGCAACAGCCAATTTGCACACAGCAAGATCCCACAAACAGAAATGTGACAATGACTAGAATTGGTTGAGGGGTAAATATTGCCCAGAAACATGAGAAAAAAAACTCCTTTGCGCTTTCTCACAATAGCACTTTAGGATCCTTTGTGTCCAACTGAAAGGGCAAACCGGGCCTCAGTTTCAAGTCTCAGCTGAATGCTGACGCCAATGTCAGTGCAGCGCTGCTTCAGTACTCCACTCTGGAGTGTCAGCCTGAATTATGTGCTTAATGCTCTGGAGCGGGACTTGTGTACACAACTTTTTGACTCAATGCCACCATCTGAACTATGGGTGACACCTCAGGAAAAATCTTAAGATTAAAAAGTTATTTTATGGTGTTTCTTCTGCTTCTAGGCCTGAAGGATAGCTTTCTGATATGTGCGGATTGGCACCATTCCATACCAAACAGAGCTGTCATTCCTCCTTGTTCCAGTGCATGTTTATAAATCCTTGACAGTCTATCAGATTTGGAGTTGCAAGTTGACAAATCTTACTGTTCAGACATGCCTAGAATCCACTTAGTTGTGGTGATGCAGTGAATATGTAGGGTTTGTGTTTACACTTGGCATGTTATTGCTCTTGAGCACGGTGTTGTAGAATGAAGATTGGATGCTACACACAGGGAGCAATGAATAGAGAATTAGAAGGTCAACTGCAACAACAGCAACTTGTATTTATATAGCATCTTTAATAGTGTTGCCAACCTCCCCAGGATTGGTCTGGAGTCTCCAGGAATTGAATATCAATCTCCAGGACATTGATGTGTGCAACCCTGGGGAAAAATCATCAGGACATTGAAAAAGATTTCCTTTTTGACATTTTCTTTGAACATTTCGCCTTACCAGATATAAAAATATTGAAAATGGGAAATAAAGGCTGTTTAGCTGATAGTCAAATGTCACCCAATTGGGTAATGAGTCTTTTTGCTTTCCAATTGGTGTAGGAAGATAGTATGTCACAAGGATGGATGTGTTGGCCCACAAATGGCTGGAGTGTGGGGGCAAGTGATGTGTTGAGACCTCTAGGAACACGTTTAATCGCAGTTGGCAACCCTAATCTTGAAGATAGTAAAATCTGCGAAGGTACTTCACCGGAGCATTATCAAACAAAATTTTACACTGAGACATGTAAATAAATATTAGGACTAAGCAAAATGATAGGGCTTTAAGGAGCATCATAAAAGAAGGTGAGCGAGAGATAGAGGTAGAGAGGTTTAGGGAGGAAATTTCAGAGCATTGGGCCTATCATGTCACGTGACCGATCCACCACACAAAATTGCATTGACCCAGCACTTCAATTCCACTCATCTACCTGTCCTATTGGCTGAGGAAGCTTCATGGTACAGAAGGGTACAGTGATAAAATAATCCAAGAAAAGGTCTGCCCTATTGATGGTGACCTTTTAACATATGGACAATGAGCTCCGTTACTAAGCAATGCAAGAGACTCTGAGAAGACAGACAGACAGACAGAATAGGCTTATGAGAATGAAGACCAGTGTACGAGTGGGCTGGGAGGAAAAAGTAAGCCAGTCCTGGGAAGGGTGAGTGAGAGAAAGAGATATACTGGGAGCTTAGCAAGTGAACCACAAGTGTACTATGGAAGTATATGGCCATGGATTGGCTCATAAGATGAAATGGGGTTACATTTGCTGTGTGAATAAATGGATGGAGAATGAGAGTTTTGGTGTAGGTGGCACGATAGGCAAAGAGGGGAAGTACAATTTAGTCTAAAAGGGGAACTGACTATTAATGGATATGCCTCAATGGCTATTTGGAGGATGCCCTCTCAACAGTGATAATATACTTGCTGAATTAAACAGAGAGACTTTCACCTCAAAGTTCTATTATTACATGAGAGTGTCTTGAGACTATAGTGTGAATTTAGAGATCATAGAACTAGTATCAATATATCTCACCTGTTGGGAAGCACTCAGATCAGCTGATCATTTTGCACGCTGACCAATTGCATGCAACATTTAAGAACAGATTAGATATAAAAGAGGAATAAGGGACATGGGAACAGGTTGGGCAAATGGGATTAGGATCACTGTTCGTGTGGAGGATAAACACCAGCACAGACTGTCTGGGTTGAGTAGCCCTATTTCTAAGTTAATTCTATGCAATGTTACAACATTATCATGGGGAGCATTTTTCTCTGTTTGGGGTTAGGGCACAAAGATGTGACACTCTGGAGGGAATGTATTCTGTATCTGGGCATGCTCTGCCTGAAGTGGATGCGCTTGACGCTGACTACAGATACCCAGATTAAAGGAAGTTCCCAGTGCTGTTCTCCTCACCCAACTGAGCACAAATAGTTACTTTGCCTGCAAGAACATTTCAAACATTAACGGATATGAAACTAAACATAAATCTCTTGGAGATGTGACTGGACAGCAGCAACAGATGTGCATTGCTAACCTGAGGGTAAACCGGAGGATCTGTGGGCTCAGATTTCAGTGTCTTTCTTCAAGTCTCCAGCCTTTACTTTGGCAATGATGTGCATCCACGGGCTTGTTCATTTTTGCTTAGTTGTTCCTGATGTGATGTGGCACACATTCGTTACTGCAACTCAAAGAATTCAATTCTACAAGCACTTGGAAAAATTCTCACAGGAGGATGTTAACTGTCTAAAGCAAATGCCTTTGGGCAAGTGTTTGCTTGTCATACATGTGTTTATTGTAACAATGCCATTTGCACTGATATGGCCATTGCTGCTCAACTGGTATAGAGCCAAGGCAAAGTGTGTGGAACTCATATTATAGCACAGTGATCTTCAAACTTTTCTTGTCCATGGATGACTTAGCCAGGGCAAAAGAACCCCACGGACAACCGACTAGTCATATCCCACCCACTTTTGCTTGCCACCACAACAAACTTATCAGAATTAATGCGAAAAGTGGTGCTGCTTTTGTTGGGACACCAGTGAGGTGATGTCTGATTGCAAGCTGGGGAGCTTCAGTCTCATGTCGGTCTCCATGGTCAGCCTGGTCTTCTACTTTGTTTCCAGCCCCACAAGTGTTGAAAATCTGATCGTGTGGTTCGATGTTATAATAGTAACATCAATCTTGCTCATAAACCTGCAGTGCTGTTTCATGTGCTTATGACGACTTGTACCATGCACATGGGAGCTGATCTGGTTGTGTAACCTCAGTTGAGCGGTGGGAATGAAGGTTCTCACCTGTTCCCTTGTATAGCCTCAGCTGTGGTGTTGTCTGTCAGTAACTTACATTTTGGGCCAGCCTGTGGACTACCTGGAGGACAGTGGCACGCAGACCACAATTTTAAGAACTACTGCTAAAGAAGGCCTTTGGGAACCAACTTAAAGTATGATATAAAGAGGGCAGTGTTGTATATAGTGATTTGATTTCTCTATCACTGAGTGAACATTGGCGATATGCAATACAATAGAGAGTTTTAAGGAAATCCATTTGATTATATACTAGTGAAAGGAGTTGAATATGTCTGACAGTAATATGCTAAAAGGTGTATTACAGTAAGTGTTATATGAAAGGCTGTTACTGTAAGTGATGTATGAGTGTCACAGTGAAAGATGCCTCAGAGATTTACAGTAAAGGTGCATGAAACATCATTACATAAGGGCCATATGGGAAGTTGTTACAATAAGTGTTGTATGGGTCTTACAATCAAAGGTGTTCGAGAGGGTGATACAGAAAGGTGTGTATGAGACACTGCTACAGTAAGGAGCATAGAGGGAGTGTTACAATATGTATGATATTACAGTGAAAGATGTATGAGAGCATGTTATAGTGAGGGTGGTCAGACATTGAATGGTAATGGGTGTTTGAAATAGCGTTAAAAATGAAAGGTGTTTTAGTGAGTGGTACATTGATGGGTATAGGGATACATTTGAAACTGTTACAATGAGGAATGTATCAGAGACCATTGCTGTGAACGGTACATTTGAGACAATTGAGTGAGTGTATTAGAAAGTGTGACCGTGAGTAGTCTATCAATGAATGTTACACTGAGGGGTTTTTATCAGGGAACGTAACAGTGAGGGGGTTTATTGGGGAGTGTTACAGTGAGGGGTTTTATTTGGGAGTTTTACAGTGAGGGGTTTTATTGGGGAGTGTTACAGTGAGGGGCTTTATTGGGGAATGTTACAGTGAGGGGCTTTATTGGAGAATGTTCCAGTGAGGGGCTTTACTGGGGAGTGTTACAGTGAGGGGCTTTATTGGGGAATGTTACAGTGAGGGGCTTTATTGGGGGAATGTTACAATGAGGGGCTTTATTGGGGAATGTTACAGTGAGGGGCTTTATTGGAGAGTGTTCCAGTGAGGGGCTTTATTGGGGAGTGTTACAGTGAGGGGCTTTATTGGGGAATGTTACAGTGAAGGGTTTTATCAGGGAATGTTACAGTGAGGGGTTTTATTGGGGAACATTACAGTGAGGGGTTTTATTGGGGATTGTTGCAGTGAGGGGTTTTAATTGGGGAGTGTTGCAGTGGGGGGTTTTATTGGGGAATGTTACAGTGAGGGGTTTTATTGGGGAATGTTACATTGAGGGGTTTTATTGGGGAGTGTTACAGTGAGAGGTTTTATTGGGGAGTGTTACAGTGAGGGTTTTTATTGGGGAGTGTTACAGTGAGGAGTTTTATTGGGGAGTGTTACAGTGAGGGGTTTTATTGGGGAATGTTACAGTGAGGGGTTTTATTGGGGAGTGTTACAGTGAGGGGTTTTACTGGGGAATGTTACAGTGAGGGGTTTTATTGGGGAGTGTTACAGTATGGGGTTTTATTGGGGAGTGTTGCACTAAGGGGTTTTATCTGGTAGCGTTCCAGCGAGGGGTTTTAACAGGCAGTGTTACAGTGAAGGGTTTTATCAGGGAATGTTACAGTGAGGGGTTTTATCAGGGAATGTTACAGTGAGGGGTTTTATTGAGGAGTGTTACAGTGAGGGGTTTTATTGGGGAGTGTTACAGTGAGGGGTTTTATTGGGGAGTGTTACAGTGAGGGGTTTTATTGGGGTGTGTTACTGTGAGCGCTTTTATTGGGGAGTGTTACAATGAGGGGTTTTAACAGGCAGTGTTACAGTGAAGGGTTTTATCAGGGAATGTTACAGTGAGGGGTTTTATCGGGGAATGTTACAGTGAGAGGCCTATCAGTGAATGTTGTAGTGAGGAATGTATCAGCGGCTGTTATCATGTGTGGTGTGTATTCAAAAGTGTCCTCGCGACCTATCAAAGGCTTGTGTGTGGCAATCATGAACTGGTTCAACTGGCCTGTCACTCTGCTGCCAAGATTCGACACATGAACCTGCTTGCCAGTTCATTCTGAAAATGCCCTGCTGCTGATGGAGAGTGGATGTTCTAGAAAATAACAGGATCCCCTCTCCACATTTGGACGGAACTGTATGTTTTCAGACTTAATCCATCTTGAGTGTTTTCTTTAAACTCAGTTAATTAAGCCACAGGAGTGGAACATTATTGGAATTTGTAATACAATTGCAAGAGATTATATCAAGATCAATCAAAACAGAAGTTTTAATATTGGAATTCTTCAAATTCTCCACAATGTAGGGGGCTTGCCAATGTTTTCTCAAGAAATTTCTTGCAAGGAACAAATTATTTTTATATGGTTCACAGATACCGAAGAAAAATCAAAGTGCGTTTTTCTTAAATGTTCTGAAATATGTGAGTGATCAAAGTGGCTGATGCCTGGCGCTTGATTATATGATCAGCCCAAAAGGTAAATCTATAATCTGCAATGTAAACAGCACTAGGCACCATCATTGCAAACAGGTGGAAAGAGTTGGTAAGAGGGCGTTAGATTTTCAGCTTGCTAAATGTTGCTAGCTGATGTTGTGGATCAGTCACTGTTTATAGGAACAGTCCCTTGTTCATTTCGATTGGAACCAATGATTTCTGTAATGGGTGCCCAATCGACAAGGTCAGCTTTTTGCCAGGGCAATGAATTGAAGTGTCACCCCAATGTCATTGGGGTACATTTAGTGCACGGCCTACACACCGTAAGTAAAATCTCAAATTGCCAGGGCAGCCTCTATTGGTATTTTTATTTACAACACTTCTTTTATATGATTTTTGTTCTCTCTGATGATGCTCTGGCCGCCATTTTGGAATCTGAAATACAAGCAACAAAACTATCCCACCTCACAAATACCAAAATTCAACATTTCCCCTCTCGTTTTCTTTGGTTTCTCCAATGTAGTTAAAGCGATCGAGACAGCAGCCTCCCTGCCTTGCTCCACCGTGTATCAGCTTGTAGAATGCACAGGACATTGGTCTGTGATTTTCCAAAGCAGCCCAGGACAGGGCAATTCTGCTCCTTTGCCCGCATTCCCCCGCCCACTCACCAACCCCCCCACCCCCACCTGCCTCACCCAACGCCCCCCCCCCAACCCCCCCACCCCACCCCCCACCCCTGTCCATACAGCTGAGATCAGAATCTCAGCATGAATCACAGAATCATAGAATTGTTACTGCGCAGAAGGAGGCCATTCAGCTCATCGTTTCTGCACCGGCTCTCCAAATGAACATCAAGACTTAGTGCCATTCTCCTGCTTTTTCCCTGTACACTCGCAGAGGACAAACTCACAGACACATTGCCATAAGAGCACAAATTTAGAATCAAGCGACAATAAGTCAGAAAAATCTTTCTTTGAAATGGACTATGCAGTCCATTACTACAACTGGCTAATGAAACTGAGTGATTAGCAGTCCCAATAAACAATGTCCAGGGAGCAAGTTACAGGCTCATAGAATTTTCAATTTAGAAGAAAGCCAACCAGCCAATGGGTGCGTGTGTGTGTCTGTTGGAGTGATCTATTCTAATCCACTTTCTCCAGTTTTTCCATAAAAAATATGAAAGGCTATGTGAAAGGATCAAGCTTTGAGTGCTGATTCAACTACATTTATGTAGCATCTTCAACAGGGTTAAAACAGTCCCAAAGTGTTTCACATGAACATTAAGAATCTGACCCTAAGCCGTTTTGGAAGAGGTGTCTGAAAGCTTGGTTCAAGAGGTAGATTTTATAAAGAGTTTGCAAACAAGGAGATTTTGAAGATGGAAAGGGTTAAAAAGGGAAATCCAGAGCTTAGAACCTAAACAGCTGAAGGTATAGCCACCAATAGCGCAGCAAAGGAAATTGGGGATGCACAAGAGGCCAGAATTGGAGCAATGCAGAGTTCTCCGATGGCTGTGGGAGGTTACAGAATGAGGCCATGGAAGGATTTGAAAAATAGGATAAAAATGTTAAATTTGAGGTATTGCTAAATTGGGAGCCAATCTTGGTCAGCGAGCACAGGGGTGATGGGTGTCAAGACTTGGTGCAAGTTAGGATATGAAGACAAAGCTGGCTAAAGTGAACTGGGAAATTAGGCTAAAGGATAGGTTAGTAGCGATGCCATGGCAGACGTTTAAGGAGATATTTCATAACATTCAGCAAAGATAATTTCTAGTGAAAAAGAAAGACATAGGAGAAGGATGTACCACCCGTGGCTAACTAACGAAGTGAAAGATCGTATCAAACTGAAAGAGAAAACATACAATTTCATAAAGATTGGTGGTAGTTCTGAAGATTGGACAGAATTCTCAAACCAGCAAAGAATGATTTAAAAAGTAACAAGGAGGGAGAAATTAGAGTATGAGCGAAAGCTAGTAACAAAAACAGATAGTAGGAGTTTCTACAAGTATTTGAAAAGGAAAAAAGTAACTACAGTGAGTGTGTGTACTCTAAAGAGTTAGTGGGAGTTAGTAATGGGAAATAAGGAAATGGTGGAAGGGTTGAACAGAATTTTTTTGTCTTTCATGTATAAGACACAAATAGCATCCCAGAAATACTTGTAGATCAAGAGGCAAAAGGAGGGAGGAACTTAAAACAATTACAATCACTAGGGAAAGAGTACTAAGAAAACTATTATAACCAAAGGCTGAACAAGTCCCCAGGTCTTGATGGAAGTGGCTGCGGAGATAGTGGATGCATTGGTTTTAATTTTCCAAAATTTCCTAGATTCTGGATAGGTCCCATCAGATTGGAAAAAAGTGAATGTGACTCTTCTATTCGAGGAAGGATAGAAACAGAAAGCAGGAAACTATAGATAGGAAACTATAAAATCTGTCATTGCGAAAATGCTAGAATCTATTGTTAAGGAGGTCATAACAGTACACTGAGAAAATCTTAATTCAACCAGGCAGAGTCAGCATGGTTTTGTGAAAGGGAAATTGGGTTTGACTGATGTATTAGAGTTCTTTGAAAAAGAAACAAGCAGGCTGAATAAAGGGGAACTTGAAGATGGGGTGTGTTTGGGTTTTCAAAAGTCACTTGATAAGGTGCCAATTCAAAGATGACTGCACAAAATTAAGAGCTCATCGTGTAGGGGGTAACATGTTATCATAAATAGAGGATTGGGTAGCTAACAGGAAGCAGAGAGTAGGGATAATTGGGTCATTTTCGGGTTGGCAAGCTGTAACTAGTGGAGTGCCACAGGGCCTCAACTCTACATAATCTATATTAGTGACTTGGATGAAGGGACTGGGTGCATTGTTGCTAAATTTGCTGATGACACAAAGATAGAGCGGAAAATAAATTTTGAGGACGTCATAAAGAGACTACAAAGGGCTTTAGTTAGGTTAAGTGAGGGGGCAAAAAATTTGGCAGATGGAGTATACTATTGGGAAAATGTGAACCTGTCCAGTTTGGCAGGAAGAATAGAAAAGCAACATATTATTTAACTGGAGAGAGATTGCAGAGGTCTGTGGTACAGAGGGACCCAGGTGTCCTGGTACATGAATCACAAAAAGTTAGCATGCAGGTGCAGCAAGTGATTAGGAAGGCAAATGGAATGTTGGTATTTATTGAAAGGGAATGGAATATAAAAGTTGGCAAGTTTTGCTATAGCTGTACAGGGTGTTGGTGAGACTGCAACTGGAATACTCTGTACAGTTTTGATCTCCTTATTTAAGAAAGGATATAATTGAATTAGAAACAGTTTGGAGAAGGTTCACACAACTGATCCCTGGGACGAAAGAGGACTTATGAGGAAACGCCGGACAGGCTGGGCCTGTATTCATTGGCGTTTAGAAGAATGAGAGGTGATCTTATTGAAGCATATAAGATCTTGAAGGGACTTGACAGGGTGGATATTGAAAGGATTTTTCTCCTTATGAGAGAGATTAGAACTATGGGACACCATTTAAAAATAATAGGCCCCCATTTAAGATAAAGATGAGGAGAATTTTTTTCTCTCTGAGAGTCATTAGCCTGTGGAATTCTCCTCCCCAGGGAGATTAGAGGCAGGGTCATTGAATGTTTCTAAGGCAGAGTTAGATAGATTCTTGGTTGACAAGAGAGTTAAAGGGTATAGGGGTTAGGCAGGAGAGTAGAATTGAGGCCACAATCGGATCAGCCATGATCTTATCAAATGGTGGAGCAAGCTTGAGGGGCCCAATGGCCTACTCCTGCTCCTAATTCGTATGTTCATATGTGTGTTCTTATATGGACAACAGAATTTTGGATGAGCTTAAGTTTACTAAGTTTCAGGATTTCAGCGTTGTTACAGCATTGGGCTATCAGCAAGCCTCTTCTTAATGGGGTTACTGTGAAAGCAGCCACCTAGTAAAACTCCACTTTTAAATTTATTTTTTTAGTTTCCTATTTTCTGGTGACCATGCAATCTAAATCTTTTTGAAATAGTGGTATCAATTTGGCTCTCTGCCCCTCCTGTCTCATCAGGGAATCAGTCAGTCTCCAGTCAATTTGCGGACTGAATGCATTGATTTTTTTTCTCTCTCTCAGTGAGCAACTCCCAGTTTATTCCTTTTTAATTGCTTTTTCCGGGAGGCAAAGCCCTCCCTGCACATTCTCTTCTGCCTGGCTGACTGATTGAGCCCATAGTGTTGGATCTGCCCCCGTGTTTCTTTCAGAAAGGTTGGCGGAATCAGTGAAGTAAATCCTAAGCGCCTGCTGGATGCATTCCATAACCCTGTACTCATCCAGCTCTTGGGGAATGCAAGCTCCTGCTGCCACCTCCTTTAACTCAATCTGATCTCACTTACTTATGTGCACATCCCACCCTTGCAACTCTGATGATAATCACAACAAAAGGCATCCAGGGATTGGAAGCACAGTTAAATCTGAAATTAGCTCTCCATTCATATTTTTCATTGAGCAAATGACTCATCACGGCATGGAACCAGCATAACAAATCTCTCAAGTTTCTAACTCATCACAAATTGCATAATTTGCCACCCAGGTACCACAGTTTAGCATGTTAGGCACTGGAACCATTGAAAATGCAAAAACACATCATGATTGCTTAACCCTTGCCCAAACATTGGGAATGCAATATTGGAGTGAATCATTCAAAGGAAGAGTTGGTGAAGTAAAGATAATTCAAATCTGATAGTCACAGTGAGGCAAGTAAAAATTTGGTAAGTATATTATCACAATCTAACATTGAGACTAGTGACATCTAGTGGTAGAATATCAACAAAGTGCCAGCCTTTATTTGAGCCAATTGATGTGTTGCCCAGTCTGGATATTACTAAAAATAAACGCTTACTTTCTCTTTGGAAATTAAATTAGCTGTTAACTATATTTTTTCTCAGTTATATTAATAAGTAATGGGACACAAGGTCCAAGAGGCCTTTCTTAGAAGTTAACATTTGGAGAGAAAGTTCTCTACAATCAGAAAAGGTTGCTTCTGTGTTATCACAGTTAGCCAGTGAACTGTTGGCAATGGACATTTCAAATCTGAATGGTTTGTTTCACCCTCATAGCCTTGCCTATCTGAGACTCCCCAAACCTCCCCACTGCAGGAAGACAAGCATAGCTCATTTTACAATCAATCAGAATTAAGCTTCACACTGAAGCTCATCAATAGCATCAATGTGTACGCATATGCTGAGGATCTTTGAGGTAGCTGTGAATTCCTACATAGTATATAACCTGCCTATTATCTCTTAACAATCAACTGCAGATTTGCACTTGGTGAATTTATGATGGATCTGGCACAATCGTCAATCCTTCATAAAAGAAGTTAACTACTGCATACTGTAAAGTACACTTTTTTCCTGTCTGGCTGACATTGTCTTCCATGAAGGATCTCCAGAGGTGGGTCAATATTTATGGGGATGTGTGGGAATGTGTAAATCTGCAAGGGGTCTCCTCTGCACAGCACACAGAAAAGTTTGAAAAGCATTGGAGAATCACATTTTGCGACCCCCCCCCCCCACCTTTAGAGGTTTAAAATAGGTATTCACTCCCAGAGATTAAATTACTCTATAGGGCTGATTCAGTGATGCACTGCTCCCAGAGAACTGCAGCGCTGGCAGGGAGCATATCTCGAGAAATCACGAGTTGCGCATCCGGAACTTCTTGACATGAACTCCCTTCGAGCCCTGCTCCACGCTGGGAATATTAGATTATGGAATCACCTTTTCTATAATGCTGGAATCCGTGTCTATTAAGGGAAAAAGTCTTTCTTGGGTTTGTATTACTTTGGTGTCAGTCACGCAATCAATAGCATAACCTTATATTACAAACCAAAACTTTTACTGGTTTCCACTAAATTCACAAAACATTGGTGGTTTTTGTGAGCTCATATGTTCTTCACACAAGATAATTGTATGTCAAGGCATTGGGATAAATGCAACCTGCCAAATTATATGCTTGCAAGTTCAATGTGAAGAGCACATTGATTTTGTGACTGCACTGTCAGATGATTTTTGAGTGATTTACTGGAATCTTAACTCTCGTCTGTCTTTGGCTCCATATTTTCTGAAAAGGTACATCGCTCTCAAATTTTCCAAGAAGCAGGTCTATGCAAGTGAAAGGGCGAGGCGTCACAGAACATGAAATGTTCAAACTTGGTTCATTCCTTATGCTTTTCCCTCCAATGCTGGGTTCCACAGGACTCAGCCCACTGCCTTCCAACAGCCTCAACCAAGCTGTCATTCTTCAGATGTGAAGAATCAACCCTAAAGCACCTCATGGGTGTAAGATCCACATACATAGATGTTCTAGCTGGGGTGAGGGCAGGTGGTAGGGGAGGGGTGGGGGGAGGGTTGGGGGTGGGGGGTGGTTTGCTGCCCAGTGATAAAGAGCAGGAACGTTCAGCTGATGTCTCTCAACCCTCACCCTGGCAAAAACAACCTTAATGGCACATCGCTCATCTTTACATTTGCTGGACTAGACAGGTGAATGGACAAGATTAATTGTAACTGAGTTGATGTAGCCTGTATGTTAAGTCATTTTCTTAGTTGCATTTTCTTTGTCCTGTTGCTACATTAACTGAATAAATAATTCAGTCTGAATCAGTTCAGTGTTTTTTCTTGCTAAACCTGCAAATTCCAACACCTAGAAGGGCAAGGGCAGCAGGCCCATGGGAACAGCATTATCTTCAAGTGGGATGGAAGATTATCAGATCAGCCATTATCTCATTGAATGGCAGGGCAGACTCGATGGGCCAAATGGCCTACTTCTGCTCCTACGTCTTATGGTTATCTTATGATCAAGGTACACACTTTCCTGACTTGGAACTGTATTGCTGTTCCTTCACCATCACTGGGTCAAACACCCTCCCTAACAGCAATGTGGGCGTACTTTCACCACACGGAAGCAGCAGTTCAAGAAGACGGCTCACCTTCTCAAGGGCTATTCAGGATGGGCAATAAGTACTGGCTTTGCCAGTTGACGCCCACATCCCATGAATGAATAAAGTAACATGTGGGCTAGTTCTTGTACAGGGACCAGTTGAGAGGCAACACAGCGAACAGCTGGAAGATTCACAAAGTAACTTTTCCTCTCTCTGTGCGCTGTATAAACTAAACAAGAGAAAATGAGTTTGCCGGTTTAGCAGCCAAGAAAAATAACCAGCCACTCAGGAGTGACTAATTGAGGATTTTTCTCAGATATGATGATGTTCTTTCTAACAACACCCATGAGAGTCTATTCTGCACTAGTATTCATTTAACATTTGACTGCTGGTGTTGCCATTTCTATTTAGCTTATTGTTTTGTCCTCTCCATCTTTTCTTTCCTTGTTCGGCAGTTTCCCCTTTCGCCCTGTTAAATGCTCTCAGATGTTCTCTCCTTACATGAGATGTGGGATAGAAATGCAAGTTGCTGATGTTCAGAGCAGAGGTTTTCATATTTTACTGTGCAGGGCTTCCCTTTGTAAATATTGACACTCACCCAAGGGACCCCCTGCAAATATTGGCGCTGTCCCAAGAACCTCCTGAAAATATTGGCACAGACCTATGGGACCCCACCCCTGAAGATATTGGGACAGTCCCAGTGGACCCCCTGCAAACATTGGCTTACTCCAGAGGGAGTCCCCTCTGCAAACATTAGCACATTCCCGGAAACCTCCTGAAAACACTGATAGACTTCCAGTCCTAACTTTCAGAAGCCAGAGTCAGCTTACTTGAAGGAAATCAAGGCCATCACTGCGGGAAATAGGCACATTCGGAACAGGAGTAGGCCAGTCAGTTTCTCATGTCTGCTAAGCCATTTAATTAGATCATGGCTGATCTATACCTCAACTCTCATGAATCCATACTCTTTCATACCCTTACCTAACAAAAATCTATCTCACTCCTGAATGCTTCAATTGCCCCAGCATCCATGGTGAATTGAGAGAAGAGGGTTTCAGCTTTCTACTGCCCATTGTGTGTAAAAATGCTTTTTGATCCTAACCCATGAATGGCCTAGCTTGAAGCTTAAGGTTATTTCTCCTTGTTTTTAATTCCCACACCGTGGAAAAAAATTCTCTGTAGCTACCCTGTCGAATCCTTTTAACATTTTAAACATTTTGATTAGCTCACCCCTCAGTCTTCTATATGCTAGAGAACACAAAGCTAGTTTAGGATCATAAGAAATAGCAGCAGGAGTAGGCCATTTGGCCCATCGAGCTTGCTCTGCCATTCAATGCAATCATGGCTGCTCTGATTGTGGCCTTAACTGCACTTTCCTGCCTGCACCCACAACCCTTGACTCCCTTATTAATCAAAAATGTAACTCAGCATTGAATATATTCAATGACCTGCAGCCTCCAATGCTCTTTGTGGAAGAGAGTTCCAAAGACTAGTGTTGACGTTTCGAGTCCTCATGACCCTTCAACAGAACTAGTTCTGTTGAAGGGTCATGAGGATTCAAAACGTCAACTCTTCTTCTCCGCCGATGCTGCCAGACCTGCTGTGTTTTTCCAGGTAATTCTGTTTTTGGATTTCCAGCATCCGCAGTTTTTTTGTTTTTATCCAAAGACTAGTGACCCACTGAGAATTCTTTCTCATCCCCATCTTAAATGGGAGACACCTTATCTTTAAACTGTGTGTCCTCTAGTTCTAGAATCCCCCAGAGGAAATATCCTCTCAGTATCCATCCTGTCAAGCCCCCTCAGAATCTTATATGTTTCAATAAGATCACCTCTGATTCTGCTAAACTCCAATGAGTGTAGCCCAACTTGCTCATTTTTTCCTCATAAGACAACTTCTTCATCCTAGGAATCACCCTAGTGAACCTTCTCTGAACTATTACCAATGCAGGCATATCGTTCCTTAAGTAGGGAGACTAAAACTGTACGCAGTACTCCAGGTGCAGGCCTCATTTGTAGCAAGACTTCCCTACTTTTATACCTCATCCCTCTTGCAATAAAGGCCAACGTTCCACCTGCCCTCATAACATAATCCTCCAAGCACTGCTTCTTTTTGGGTGCGTGCCTGACCTGAACAGAGGTGAAATAGCCCGAGATGATGTCGGTTGAGCGTCCCAATGTCATCGCGCACTCGAGCGACATTTTGCTCGACTGGCGCAGGCGACAGTTGGAAACGCGCCCGCCGACAATTAAGCGGGCAATTAAGCTCGTTAATGATGCAATTAACAGTGATTTCACGTGGCCAGTCTATACTTACGGTTGGAGGACGGGCCATTCTCCCAGGGCAGCCTTCACATTTTTGCTCAAACCCCGATCCAGGGGCGGGGATGAAATCTCCGCGGGGAAATAAAATGAAAAGAGATATCTGGGTACTGTTTTTTTTTAATAAGGTATTTATGCTTTCAGATGCTTGATTGTGCCGCATGGGCATATTTTGCAGCATTTTTGTCGTGTTCTTTTGTCTGTGCAGGTCTCCAGCTCCAAGAGGCAGCTGTCTGCTTTCAAGGAGCCCTCTCGAAGTGTTCACCCACACCCTCGGTTACGGCAGCGCCCGCTCTCTTCCTGCTCCCTCCCCGGCGGCGCTGAGCATTTCAGCGTGCCATTTCACGTTGGCTGGCCATTAATTGGTCAGCCAGCTTGAAATCACAGTGGGGGGAGGGGAGGTCAATTGCACACGCCCGACGACCAAAAATTTCAGGCCTTTATTATGGTAAAGCAAGAACAGGGATCATGATAGATTTTTCGCTCCTATGCTAACGGGGCTCAGAACGCTGAACCTTGGACACCCCTTAGGGATTCAGGAACCCGACTTAAAAACCGATGGCTTTGGGGCAGCTGCAAGCACTTAACGCCAACCAAGATGGCAGTCCCATATGATAACACCCAATGAATATGTGCAAAGGAGATGGGCAGTTCACAGCTTGTTGAAGGCACTAGGTAGATGCAAATTGTTGTTGTAATGTGGGACAAGAAGCAACATAAGTGAGCATGTTAAAGGGAGGGTCAAGTCTTAATATGTCTTTGAGTGAAAGACTGCAAGTATTGTGGTGCTTTTGGCCATGATCCAAGTAGACACCGAAAGGAAAAATTAAACTACGATGTGTTACAGAAATGTCCCCCCAGGTACCATTAACACACTTAAATTTCACCAGCTCCCTATCAAAAAACTCACAGATGGAAATAAGGGGAATAAAAAAGTAAACTTGAAATTAAACCCATTTAATTCTGGTCAGTCTTCATGTTCCCACATATAAACATCCCATAATGATTTATTGCTGTGGTAGCTTCCAATGTGTTTGTTTAACTGCTCTGTTGCAGTAACACTACAGAGCCTGGGAGGGGATTGTTATGCTAAGGCTGGCCCCACGTCTATATTGTTACAGCCTTCTAAGGCCAACATTCATTCTCTAGAGGAAGCGAGGAAGAGACAGTGTCATGTGTGTGCATAAGAGTTCATTACAGAGCGTGCCAGCTATGGGGGAAGGGGGGACAAGAAATTACTACTATTAATGCTGCATAATTTATAGGCTTTCATTTAGCCGGTTGTTCTCTTGTCTGACACACAGCCCAGCAGTGCCTGGTTTAATTGCATTACAGCATCAAATGCCTTTAGCTCTGTGCATTAACACCAATATCCTCTGGGTTAGGACAGACTGGGTTCTGATGCTAATATGGTGGGCTGGCTCAGGACTGTTGCGATATCAAGGCCGGAACGGTGGGGTGGTGTGGTGGTGGTGGGGGGCGGAGGGGGTTGGGGGGGGGGGGCGGTGGGGGGGTGCGCGCAGGAGGGGAGGGAGGATGGTGATGGGGAGGATGACAGGGAGGGAGAATGGGGGATGAGGAGAAAGGATGGGAGGGAGAGGAGGGAAGTTGTGGATGTTGGGGGGATGGGGAAGTAAGGGAGATGGAGGGGAGGATGGGAGATTGGGAGAGATGATGGGGTCTGAGGGGTGAGGGGGGATATGGGGGCCAAACTGAGGGTGAGGGGAAGGACCATGGGAGTGGGGGGCAGGAGAAAGAAGAAAGGGGGATAGGCAACGAGGGAGAGAGAAAAGGAGATGGGGAGGGAAGGAAGGAAGGGAGGGGGATGGGGATGATGGGAGGGAGAGGAGGTAGGATAGAACTGGTTGAGGGGAGAGAGGGAGGGAGGATGAGGATGAGGGGCAGGAAGAGTGGAAGAATGGTGGATGGGGAGAGAAAGTGGGAGGATGGGGGATGAGGGGGCAAGGGATGGAGGATTGGTTCATCCGAGAGGGAGTGAAGATGTGGGGGAGAGAGGGAAAGCAGGGACACTGCACCAGTCTCCAACTCAGGAACTGAGATAAGAATGTCAGGTATGTTTTAAATTGTTCTCTCTGCCTGGCCACAAGTTTTAAATTAAATTGGAGCTGCAATCATTGAGGCCCAATTCCACTCTCAGCATATGGTGCGAGAGCATTCTGTTGCCTGGCAACAGTAACCATCCCCCAAGGGCAACTTTTAACAAGGAAAATCCTGCTTATTTTATTGCATCTTTATGATGCAAGTCACAGTGGTGGAATTGTTCATAAGAGCATTGGACAGTTAATGAAATGTACTCTCTACACTCCAACACATTATGGTATCAAATGACCCAATAAAAACATTATGGAGTCTCCTCCAGCGTGGATACGGTCATTCAGTGTGGAACTGAGCTATACAGACCAAGAAGCTCCTGTCCGTTGCTTAATCAGCTAACGTCTGATAGGGCAGCAATTGGAGGTGAATCAATAATGGCATTTGCTCAATGGGTAGGAGTCTTGTCTCTCAGTCAGAAGGCTAAAGATTCAAGTCCCAGAAAATTCAGCACAAAACCTAGGCTGACACTCCAAGTGCAGTACAGAGGGAGTGCTGCACTATCAGGGGTGCTGTCTTTCTGATGAGATGTTAACTTAAGGTCTCCTCTATCCTTTCAGGTGGATGTAAAGCCATGGCATGATTTAGAAAAAGAGCAGGAAGTTGTCCTGGCCAATATTCATAAGCAAAAAAAAAAATGATTTGGTCTTTATCACTTTGCTATTTGTGAGAGCTTAACGTGCATGAATTGTCTGGCCATTACAACAGGGGCTCCACTTCATTGGATGTAAAGCATGGAGTGCTGAAGTAGCAGAAGCACTTTGAAGTCTTGAATGGTCTTTCTTTATAGCTGACCGTGAACTCGATTGAAAACTGAAATTCCTAATCAATGTCTAGTGGTCGCTGACAGGAGTTGCTTATGTGTGGATTTCAGGTAAAGATCAAAATGGGTCCCCACAGTCACTGCTAACCATGTCGACTCACACAGTCATGTAGAAAGTATTTTGGCATGACTGGTGCCCCCTGGACTGAATCACTACTTGCAGTAGGAGAAGGGGAATTTGGAAAACACTTACTTCCAACTGGGGGGAACTTTCATGAATCAGGGTTACAAGGAGTGCATCGCTTACAAAAATCAGAGAACTGACAAACCAGCTTTCACAAAACTGGGGAAGGAGCTGATCAAAATACAGCAGTAAAAGAAAACCTGCCTCATAATTGAATATATTACATCAGTGCTTTTGCTAGTAAGCATAGTCCCATAATTTAACTGAAACAGAGAAATGTGTGTGCTGACCTCTATCCCATCCTGCCCTTCCATCACATAAAGCCCAGTGCCATTGTGCATTAATTTGTAAAGTCTATCCATATTTTTGTTATCCACGTCAAGCTCTGTGGGCCAAATATGCCTCCCTTTGATTATAAATAGTTAAAACGTCTATTCACAGAACTGAGATATGGGCAGTAATCTGACAGAGGGGTTCTAGACAGAAGAGTGGATACGTGGGAGTGAGTTGCAGGCAGTAATGCAACGGGACAGGTTCAAATGGTCAATATATAATGGATTGTGGTGAGTATGGTACAGACTGCTGTCTAACCAAGGGGTTCAGGAGGTTCATATCTCTATATCTATATATATATATGTAATACATAAATATGAACTAATAGTTTCTGTAAGTGAGGTGTAATCTGGAAATTCGGATAACAGCATTTGGCATGAGAGCAAAGCTCCTTGCTTTATTGGAGCCTCAAGATTAGATTACAGCCTTGAAATCATTCAACAGTATCTATTATGTATAATAGTGATTCATTTTATAAATTAATTTACTAGAGATCTCAGAACAGCACCCCCTACTGCACCAATCTGGCATTTTAACTTTACACGCAAGAAATTTGTAAGGATTTCTGAATGAGAGCGCTAATTTAGTGCTAATTGTTGCTGATTTAAGGGTTTGTGCCCACTGGAAGCCTGTTCAAGAGTGCTCCAAATGCATTTAACTTAGGATTCTCAATGACAGTCAGGAAAGGAAGCTATCAATAATGGACTGGATCAGATCCCACATATCTGAGGTGAATACACAGTGAACAAACTGTGCCACCAGGACTGCAGCAAACAATCATTATTGTACAAGGTAACATCAAAACTAAACAGTGAGCCTACAGTGCATCTGCGTCTATGCCATTCTCCAGATTAATAACTAAATATCACATGGTGTCAGGGTATCTCAGAATTACTGAGTCTATTCCGTTAGACAGAAACTGAGGCTATCCTAACGTCAAAAATGTGAGTCAAGTCGCTTTGCACAATGGTCAACAGTAACTGACCAAAATAAAGATCATTGTGCTAAAGCTTACCACTAGTAGATTGAAATGAGCTCCTCTGTCATGTATGTAATTGAAGTGCAAGCAGTCACACTGAAAAATTAAGGATAACGAAAGAAAATAGGAAACGTAGAATGATAAAGGGAATTAAGTGTGAAGAGCAGAGTGGCAGCAAGGGCGGTGAAACAAAGAACCTTATAGAGTTTCAAGAAAGAACTACACAGGTTCTGGTCAACAAATTGGATTCAGGGTTATTGGAAATGTACTAAGGGAACACTGGGGATAGATGGGCTAGATGGGCTGATAGACTGCAGCCTAAAACTCTTACTATGGAAGCATATTAGAGATGCTCCTGAATTCTATCCCTGTGAAATTCCTTCACTGTCACTGAGTCAAAATCCTGGAACTCCCTTGCTAACAGAACTGTGGGTGTTCCTACAACACATGGGGTGGAATTTTATGCCGGCGGGATTCAATGGACCTTTGAACGGCTCGCCACATTTTACGGCCCCACCCCCAATGCAACAGCACCATGAATTTCTGCCCATGGACTGCAATGGTTCATGAAGTCAGCTCACCACCACCTTCTCAAGGGCAGTTAGGGATGGGCAATAAATACTGGCCTAGCCAGCGACGCCCACATTCCATGAATGAATATATTAAAAAAGTACATCTCTTATCTTCCTCTGTGATGGAGCTAAAACTCATATTTCACATGGAGGTGTGACTGTTCTCCACTTATTCTTGGAACACAGAGCAGTGAGCTGAAGTTAGTGTTCTGTGTATTAGTGACCTAAACCAACTTTTGTTTGCTTAGGTTATAGTCATTGCAATCTAAAAATAATTTATTATCTGACACACTTCGATAGACACTTTGGCAATGTAATAATAGTGCAATCGCAATCCAAGTACTCATTTAATATTTTGGTATTCAGTGTAGAGATGCTAGTCATTCTTACTCATACTTTTTAAATGAACTTACTTTTGAAAAGATACCTTTTTTTTATTCTTTCATGGGATGTGAGTGTCGCTGGCTAGGTCAGCATTGATTGGCCACCTCTAATCACCCTTGAAAAGGTGATGGTGAGCTGCCTCTTGAACCATGACAGTACCTGGGGATAGCACACATATGGTGTACTGCACCCTCAAATTAAGGTTCCTCTACACCTCTACACTAATGCAAGGCCACAGATATGGGTAGCAAAAGCTCATGTCGGTCTCTGTGTACTGCCAATTGCCAAGGAAAAGGGCAGCTGGTGGAAACTCATAGTGGTAATTCTTTGTTGGCTCTCTTTTAAGAGAGTAGATCAGGCAAAGGAGAACAATAATCCATAGTGGATCATTATCGGGGGTTTCCTTTTGTAAAATGGATAGATTTTAAAAAATCATATTGGTTTTATATTTTTCTGGCAAAAGAATATTGTTCTGACAGGGAATACTCCTTCCTCTGGCCAGTAGGTCAGTAACCAGAGAGCACAGATTTATGACCATTGGCAATATACCAGAGGGGAGATAAGGAGATTTTTTTCTCTCTGTAGTGAGTTGTTGTGATTTGGAATGCACTGCCAAAAACTGTGGTGGAACCTTCAAAGGGAATTGGACAACTACTTGAAAAGGAAAAAAATAATTGGAGGGATATGGTGAAAGCGAGGGTGAGTGGGAATAATTGGATAGCTCTCTTATTAAGAGCTGGCACAGGCAGGATGGGCTGAATGGCCTCCTTCTGTGGCGTAACATTCTGGGATTTAACACAATGAATTCAAATCAAACTCACAAAAATCAAGGCTGACTCTCCAGTGCAGTACTGAGGGAGCACTGCACTGTTGGAGGTGCCATCTTTCAAATGGGACATTAAGCTGAGGCCCCATCTGCCCGCTTCACTAGATATAAAAGATCCCATGGGGCTATTTTGTAGAATAGCAGGGGAGTTATCCTGGCTGTCCTGGCCAATATTTATTCCTCAATCAACATCACAGAAAACACGTTATTTGGTCACTATTACAATGCAGTTGGTGGGAGTTTGCTGTGTGCAAATTGGCTGCTGCATTTCCTACATGACAACAATGACAACACTTCAAAAGTATGTCATTGGCTGTAAAGCTCCTTGAGACATCCAGTGCTTGAGAGAAGCACTATTTAAATGCAAGTCTTTCTTTTTAAATACATTTTTAACCAAATGTGCTCTTCTTCAGTTTGATAAAGGATTATGTCTAAAACTTTAACTTGGCATTCCTCTCCACAGATGCCTGACTTGCTGAGTGTTTCCAGCACTCTCTGTTTTCTGCTTCAGGGTCAACAGTATTTTCATTTTCCTTTTCTTTCAGTGCCTGTCTTAACAAGGTAACGTTGGCCCAACTGAATTCTCCCTTGAGCTAACCTGCTGGCTTCTTCCATTTGTCTCAGTAATTAACCCAACAGCTGTTGCAGGTACTTGAGGTGCTGCAATACAGTCTTGTATTGTGCTGCAATACAGTCTTGTTTAGTGCTTGGCACTGAATCTATTTGGCTGCACAACTCAGTCTGAGTACAAGCAAGAGCTTTCTGTCACCTATTTTCTCGCACCCTTTCGATCTTGAATGGAAGGTTGTGTGAACTGTAAAATGTATCATATGGGTTAGTATTCATGACTGTAACATGATAACTGATTGAAATAATACAAGTTGCAACTTATTTTACACAGTGATGACTGGGCGGGTGGGGGTTCGAGGGAAAAGGGAAAAGATTCACTCAAATGGAACGTATAGTGAATATTACTTAGTGATAGCGGTGGGGGGTGGAGGGGGGGGGGCAGTGGGGGGTCAAAGTGTTGAAGAGTTTTAATCCCTGTGTGCGCTGGAAAATAATACTAGAAAATTGAATCCAGTATAAATGGTAGGAACAGTCATCTGTTTTCTCCTCAGCTTTTATCTGCTGAGTGCTTCCGATTTTTCTGTGCATGTGTTCTGGTAGTAACATTCACTTGTTGGGGAGTCGGTGAGTTTTGTTTTAATCCTTTAATTTGGGCATCACTGACATGGCCAGCGTTTGTTGCCCATCCCTAATTGGCCTTGAACTGAGTGGTTCGCTAGGCCATTTCAGAGGGCAGCTAAGAGCCAACCTCATTGCGGTGGGTCTGGAGTCACATGTTGGCCAGACCGGGTAAGGCCGACAGATTTGCTTCCCTAAAGGACATGAGTGAACCAGATGGGTTTTTACAACAATTACTCATAGTTGTCAAGGCTACCATTACTGAGACTAGCATTATATCCCAGATTTATTAATTAAATTTAAATGCCACCAGCTGCCTGATTGAAGACACGTTTAGGTCAATTTTGTTTTAAGCTGTTTCCCTCTATCCCACAGAAAGCCACACTTGACTTTTTGTCTGCTTCTGAAGGCCGAAACTTGCACATGTACAGCTCATTAGGCAGTCCCATTGATATATTGCCCTAGTGGCCATTCTGGCGTGTTTGAGCCTTGGGCTACTGTAAAGGGTCACAAGCAAGTACTACACTGTTGACACCTGGCATCAGAGTACTTGTGGTTTCCAGCAGGCCCCTAGAAATAGAGGATCTTGTGAAATAGAATAAAACAGGCGATAATGAATGATGGAAATAAAATTTGGGAGGAGGGATAAAGCAGGCTGCTGACCCATGTTACACTAAGTCAAGATTTAAGCCTCAAGAGAGGGAACTTTGACATGATGAATCCCCTCCCTGGCCCAGAAACACTGGAAGCAGTTGTAGCAACAGCAACTTTAATTTATATAGCGCCTTTATCAACTTAAACATCCAGAGATCAGTGAACTCAAAGCAGAGCAGGACCTAATCCGTTTGGCCACCTTTCTCTTCACAGTATGGTTTTCTGTGGCAGCCACAATCTCTCAGTTAAATTACAGAGGCAGTCCGTTCTGCAGTGTGCTCTTACTGACTCAGTTGCCCATCAGAGAAGGCTGTCAGAGTAACGCAAACTGGAGCTCCTTCTGCCAGCATTATTGCGAGTGGCAAAATGCGCTGAGATTTTTAAAAAGAGGAAATGGTTGGAGAGAGAATGAGTCGAGATACTTATGACAATAAGCGGATTTGCTGGGGCATTGCTCAGAGTGATTTTATAACAATTAAGGGTGTTTAAAAAACAATAAGTGACAGGGAGAGCAGAGCAGGAAGTAAGTGCAACACTTACAGGAAATGCAAGCTACATGCAAGATGATAAAATGTCATAGATGATGCCACAAGTGATGCAATGGCCTTTCTTAAAGCATGACGAAAGCTTGATGCCCAAGTGCCATCACTGTGTGTCACTGATACTGATGCCAACATAATCCTAGCTTTAAGCAAAAAGGTTCTTTTCATCCCAGGCTTAAGATGGCTGGAAAGGCAAACTTGCTGCCAGGCTGTTCCTTGGCACTGTGGTGTCAAAACCCAACCGTGAGCTCAACAAGACAGGCTCTGGGGAAGGAGCTCATGCCACTGCCCTCCACCTCATGGTACACGTGAAATGGGTAAATTGGGGCAAGTGAGGAATTGCAGTGCTCGGAGAAACACCAGTATTGCCCAGCAGGGATACTGAGGCATAAATAATCAACTGAGTCAAATGAACTGTGGAAACTAAAGGAGAGATGGGACACACTGCTGCCACTGTGCATCGGTGGTGGAGTTGGGGGGTGGGGGGGAGGGTGCGGGGAAGATGTTGAAGGTGGTGGATGGGGTGCCCAATTAAGCGGGCTGTTTTGTTCTGGAGATGTCGAGCTTCTTAGGTGTTGTTGGAGATGCACTCATCCAGGCTAGTGGAGAATGTTTCATCGCACTCCTGACTTGTGCCTTGAAGATGGTGGACATTTGAGGAGTCAGGAAGTGAGTTACTCACTGCAGAATTCCTGGCCTCTGACCTGTTCTTGTGGGCATGGCATTTATACAATTGGATATAGTTGGTCCATTTCAGTTTCCAGTCAATCGTTACCCCCAGGATATTAATAGTGGGGGGATTCAGCGATGGTAATGCCATTGAATGTCAAAGGGCGATGGTTAGGTTTTCTCTTGTTGGAGATGATCATTGCCTGGCACTTGTGTGGCATTGATATTACTTGCCACTTATCAGCCCAAGCCTGAATGTTGTCCAAGTCTTGCTGCATTTCGACATGGACTGCTTTAATATCTGAGGAGTTGAGAATGGTGCTGAATAGTGAACATCCCCTCTTCTGACCTTATGATAAAGGAAACGTCATGAAGCAGCTGAAGATGGTTGAGTCTGGGATACTAATCGGAGGAACTCCTACAGTGATGTCCTGGGGCTGAGATGATTGACCTCCAACAACCACAACCATCTTCCTTTGTGCTAGGTATGACCCCAAGCAGCAGAGCATTTTCCTTGGATTCCCATTGACTTCAGTTTTGTCTGGGCTCCGTGGTGCCACACTCCATCAAATGCTGCCTTGATGTCAAAGGCAGTCACTCTCACCTCACCTCTTAAATTCAGCTCTTTTGTCCATGTGAAGACCAAGGCTGTAATGAGGTCAGGAGCTGAGTGGCCCCGGTGGAATCCAAACTAAAAGTCAGTGAGAAGGTTACTTTTTTTAATTCGTTCACAGGATGTGGGTGTCGCTGGCTCTGCCAGCATTTATTGCCCATCCCTAAATGCTCTTGTTCAGAGGTCAGTTAAGAGTCAACCACATTGCTGTGGGTCTGGCATCACATGTAGGCTTGACCAGGTAAGGACAGCAGATTTCCTTCCCTACAGGACATTAATGAACCAGACGGGTTTTTACGACAATGGTTTCTTGGTCATCATCAGACTTTTATTGAATTTGAACTCAGGCCCCCAGAGCATTACCCTGGATCTCTGGAATACTAACCCAGTGACAACGCCACTATGTCACTGCCTCCCCCAAGTGCTGCTTGAAAGCACTGTCGATGACATCTTCCAACACTTTGCTGACAATTGATAGTAGACTGATGAGGCAGTAATTGGTTAGATTTGTCCTGCTTTTTGTGGACAGGTAATAGCTGGGCAATTTTCCACATTACCGGGTGGATGCCAGTGTTGTAGGTGTACTGGAACAGCTTGGCTAGGGGTACAAGTCTTCAGTACCACAGCTGGGATGTTGTCAGGGCCCAAAGCCTTTGCAGTATCCAGTGCCTTCAGTCGTTCCTTGATATCATGTGGAGTAAATCAAATTGATTGAAGACTGGTGTCTGCGATGCTCAAGAGGAGGCCGAGATGAATCATCCACTCGGCACTTCTGGCTAAAGGTGGTTACAAGTGCTTCAGCTTTGTCTTTTGCACTGATGTGCTAGGCTCCCCCATCACTGATGATGGGCATATTTGTGGACCCTCCTCTTCTTTAATTGTCTATAGCCATTCATGACTGCCTGTGACAGACTTCAGAGCTTTGATCTGATACGTTGGCTGTGGGATTGCTTAGCTCTGTCCATTGCATGCTGATTGGCACGCAAGTAGTCCTGAATTATAGCTTCACCAGGCTGGCACCTCATTTTTATAGGCATGCCTGGTACTGCTCCTGCAGCACTCATTGAACCAGGGTTAACCCCTGGCTTGCTGGCAAGGGCGGAGTGAGGGATATCCTGGGCCATGAGATTACAAATTGTCATTGAATTCAGTTCTGATGCTGATAATGGCCCACAGCACCACTCAGATGTCAAGTTTTGATCTGTTAGATTTGATCTGAATCTATCCCATTTAGCGCCATGTTAGTGCCACACAACATGATGGATGGTATCCTCAGTTTGAAGACAGGACTTCATCTGCTACCAACATTGTCATGGACAGATGCATCTGTGACAGATAGATTGGTAGCTAGTTCCTTCATGACCTGCTGCAGGCCTAGCCTGGCAGATATATCCTTCAGGACTGCAGCAGACCCATCAGCAGTGATGGGCATGGAACTGCCCCAACGAAAAGAAAAATTGCTGGAAAAACTCAGCAGGCCTGACAGCATCTGTGGAGAGAAAAGCAGAGTTAACGTTTCGAGTCTCCGTATGACTCTGAAAGAGTCAGGCATGTGTCCTGACATCATCGTGCGTCATCGCCATATTTCGTTCAGCGGGCGCGTGCCGGAGTCGGCTGCGCGCTCACCAAAATGTCAACGATACTGTCACATGAGAGGACATGTTTAATTAAATTTTTACATCGTTTATTAAACTGATTTATTACCTCTTCAATCTCCCCAAGACAGCTCGGTGCCTCAGGGAAATTGCTGCGCATGAATGAGCGCAGGCCCCGACTCTCCCTCCTCCCCCCCGCCCACACAGGTAGCGCTGAGCGTTACCAGCCGTACATTAAGGCCCGCCCGCATAAAATGGCGGAGCGGAGCCGATCGCGGGCAGCGATGGGCTCCCCGCCCACTTCCGCCCAGCCCACCCGCCATAGGACAAGTCCTGGCCTTAATGCTTCTTCCAAGTGGTTTTCTCATTGGAGGAGGACTGATTCATCAGCTGATGGAAAGCAGAAGTGTCCTTGCCCATGGTTGACCTGACCACGTTTGACACTTCATGGGAGTCAATGTTGAGGGCTCCTAGCACAACTCCCTCCTGACTGCATACCGCTGTGCCCCCACCTCTGCTGGGCCTGTCCTGTCAGTGGGACAGGACATCCCCAGGGATGGTGATACTGACACTGACTGTAAGGTATGACTTGATGAGTATACCTATGCCTGTTGCTTCACTAGCCTGTTGGACAGCTCCCCCAATTTTGGTGCAAGCCCCCAGATGTTAATAAAGATTAATTTGCAGGGTTGACTGGCGAGGGTGTGCCATTGTTGTTTCCACTACTTAGGTTGGTGCCAGGTGGTCCATCTGGTTTTATTCATCTTCGACTTTTCTATAGTGGCTTGGTACAACTGAGTGGTTCGCTAGGTCATTCAGGGGGCAGTTAAGAGTCAACCACATTGCTGTGGGTCTGCAGTCACATGTAGGCCAGACCAGATAAGGATGGCAGATTTCCTTCCCTAAAGGACATTAGTGAACCAGATGGGCTTTTAACAACAATCCGATAGTTTTATGGGGCTTTTATGGGGCACCGCAGTCCCTGGCTAAAAGGTCTGGGGGGGTGGGGAACCTGCCCATGATCCTGATTGTTGCCCTGCAGCAATTTAATGCTGAGGGTAGTGATAATTGCTTTAAGGCAAGTCTTCCATCCCTATCTCAGGAGGAAGTCCTTCCTTAGATAGCTGCCAGCCATTTCGATGGCCACTTAAGGGCCTAAACAGGCCCAAGGACTTCCCCTGCCTCCTGTAAAATTTCAGACAGATTGGGGCTGGGCAGGTAGGCAGCCAGGAAGACTAGCCGCTGAATTTTATGTGCCCCCTTGCCTTCAAACCCACCAGGAGGGGAAACAAAAAAACCCAACCCTGATCACCATAGCTGATATGTTAATTAATTAACTTTCATCAGTAGCCACGGTGGGATTTGAACTCATGCCTCCAGGGCACTAGTCTGGGCCTTTGAATTACTAATCCAGTAACATCACCATTACATCCCCATCCCTCTGTGTGATAGAATGCAGCTGAGTGTGTACGTATGTGAGTGAGTGTACATGTGTGGATGTTTGTGTGGATGTGTGTGTGTCTATGTGATTGCACATGCATAGATTTGTGTCAGTGAATAGAAGTGCTGATTTTCGAATGTTCTTGGACATGATTAAAACTTAAGTGAGTCCAGAGGATAATGAGCAATATTTGAATATGAGCCCTGGTCTGTCAATTGTGTTTCCCAGTTAGCTGTGGCAATTAACCCGCTCGCTTGTTAATTTTTCTGTTCTATTTTGTATCTATATAACAGTGCACGATCATGCCACAACATCAAAAACACTATTAACCAGCGCTGGTTCAGGAAACGATAAGATCACCGAGGGTAAAGCCAAGTTGAGATATTTGGAGGATCCTTTCTTTTTGTTGAGAAGAAACTCTTCAAAGGTAATTGGAGGCAAATAAAAGTCAAGCAGTGTTTAACCGCACTGAAAGGCTAAAATCTGGGATGTTCAAAACTCCTTGGCAAGGGTATAGAGGAGGTTTACCAGAGTAACAGCAGTGATGAAGGATTTCAGTTACGTGGACAGACTAGAGAAGCTGGGATTGCACTCCTTAGAGCAGAGAAAATTAAGGAGAGAGTTAATTGAGGGGTTCAACATTAGATGGTAAATCGGGAAGAAAATATTTTCACTGTGGGAAGGGCCAATAACCAGAAAACACAGATGTAGGTTCATTGGCATAAGAACCAGAGGGGGCGGGGATGAGAATTCGTTTAAACAAAACAAGGTGTGATCTGGAGCGCACTGCTTGAAGAGGTGGTGGAAGCATCAATCGTAACTTTCAATAGGGAAGTAAGATATATATGTGGAGAGGGAAATAAAAATCCCAGGGAAAGATCAGGAGCGTGGGACTAATTGGATAGTGCTTTCAATAATGAACCAAATAGTCTCCTTCTGTGCTCCATCATTTCCCAGCACTGGGTGACCCTTTGTGGCACTGTGCAAAGTTATTAAAATGATGCAGCATTAACATTTGCCATCCAGTACCGAGTGCAACATTTTCTAACTATCACTCAGTATCCAGCTCAATTAACATTTTAATCTCCTGAATCGCTTCCTGGAGAGCGGACCCCACTTTGTTGGCAAACACAACTATTACTTCACACAGGAATGAGTCACTTGAGGAGTTTGTGTGAGGGAACAGACTTTGTTGAACTATTGCTCTGTACCATTATTCTGCAGTCTCATTTCTAGGGTGATATAGAAGTTAATTATTTCTAATTTAAAATCATCAATCATCAGCAACAGCTTGCATTTATATTGTGCTTCTTCCATAATAAAACAACGCGAGGAACTTCACAGGAGCATTATCCGACAAAGTTTGATACCAAACCACATAAGGGGATGCGGTGACCAAAAGCTTGGTCAAAGATGTATGTTTTAAGGATAGATTTAAAGAGGAGGGAAACTTGGAGAGGTTGAAGGATTAAGGAGGGAATTCCAGATCTTAGGGCCACCTGAGGGGGACCGACGCTAATCAGGGATGCTCAAGAAGCCAGAATGGGAGGAAGGCGGAGATCTGGGAGGGTTATAAGGTTGGAGGAGGTTCATGGGTTGGGCGAGACCCTGGAGGTACTTGAGGGATGGGATCAGATCAGGAGCCAATGAAGGTCAGCAATTGTAGGGCTTGCTGTGAGTTAGCATATGTGCAAAAGAGTTTTGGACGAGCTGAAGTTTACATAGGGTGCTAGGTGGAGGTCCTGCCAGGATAGCATTGGAATAGTCATATCCGGAGGTAACAAAGGTATGGATGTGGGTTTCAGCTGCAAATTACTGCTGCAGGTGTGAAGGCAAGATGAAGATCATAGTGCAGGATAAATCATGGAATATTTACAGTGCAAAAGGAGGCCATTCAGCTTATCTAGTCTGCACTGGCTCTCTGAAAAAGCATTCTACCTTGTCCCACTCCCCTGCCTTATCCCCGTAACCTTGCACATTAGCCCTCCAATTTCCTTTTAAATACCTCGGTGGAACCTGCCTCTACCACCCTGTCAGGAAGTTCGTTCCAGACTCCAACGACCCTCTGGGTGAAAAAACTAACAAGCGAGCAGGTGAATTGTTACAGCTAACTGGGAATAAGTTAATCTGTTGGTTTTTTTTGTGATGTTGATTGGGGGATAAGTCCCCATCTCTTCTTTAAATAGTGCCATGGGATCTTTACATTCACCTGAGCAGGCAGGTGGGACCTCAGTTTAACATCTCACCCAAAAGGCAGCACCACCAACAGTGCAGCAGTCCTTCAGTGCAGCTCTGGAATCCCAGCCTTGCTTTTTGTATTTAAGCATTGGAGTGGGACTTGAACCTAGAGCCTTACAGCTACTAACTGAGCCACAGGTGACAGATTACCACGCCCACTTTTAGTTCCCTCATGTGACTGTAAAACCTCCAGAGCAGGGCCCCATAAAAGATGCCAAGGGCTTAAAGTGCCAGGACAGACTCAGGAAACAGGAGCTTTTTTTAAAATTGGAGAAGCATAGACTTCGAAGGTGTTATGAGTGAAATTTTTAAAATGATGAAGGGGATAAATTCTATTGGAATGCTTGGGTTATTTGAATTAGACAGGGATCAAAGGCAGAAAGGACATCAGTATAAAAATGCAAATGGAGATTTAGGTTAGATACCAGCAAGTACTTATTTTCACATTCATCTCTGGAATTGATTACCAAAAGCCTACATTAAACCTAGCTCCCTTTAAAAGGGAACTGGACAATTACCTGTGAGTCAAGGAAATCACAAATTATAGAAGATAGGTGGGGGGTGGCTGCTATTATAGCTATAAGTTACTGCAGCCTTTTGGAACCTGCTTAGGGACAAGAGCAAGATTTTCTTGAGTTCTTTCCTAAATTGACCCAATGTTGTCCCCTCTGTATTTTGCCTGCCTCTATGCTCTAGAATTCCCTTTCTAAACCTTGCCTCCATCACTGCCCACCCCCCCCACCTTTAAAAGCTCCCTTCAAAGTCTACCTCCTTGCTCCCACTCCTCTTTGTTCTCTCTCCCAGATCCCCCATGCCCCTTTCCTCTGTCTCCCCCTTTCCACATTTTTTGAAGACCGATGGGGCGTTTCACTGAGTTGAAAGTTTAATATTTGTTTTGAGTGCACTAATACCCAATTTAAGATAATCTGTCGAGCTTATAGCATTGCCTCTCAGAGGCTGAGTGTCTGCTCACAGACACTTCCTCCTACCTCCCCTGGACCATGACCCCACCACTGAACATCAAGCATTTTTTGCTCCCAGGACTGTCACTGACCTCATCTCCTCTGGAGATCTTCCTTCCACAGCTTCCAACCTCATAGTCTCCCAACCTCGAATGGCCTGCTTCTACCTCCTCCCCAAAATCCACAAATGGGACTGTCCTGGCAGACCGATCGTGTCAGCCTGTTCCTGCTCCATGGAACTCATTCCTTGCTATCTTGACTCCAATCTCTCTCCCCTTGTCTAGTCTCTTCTCATCTACATCTGTGATTCCTCTGACACCCTACATCATATCAACAATTTCCAGTTCCCTGGCCCCAACCGCCTCCTCTTCACCATGGACGTCAGTCCCTCTACACCTCCATCCCCCACCAGGATGGTCTGAGGGCTCTCCGCTTCTTCCTCGAACAGAGGCCCGAGCAATCCCCATCCACCACTACTCTCCTCCGTCTGGCTGAACTTGTTCTCTCACTTAACAATTTCTCCTTAAACTCATCTCACTTCCTCCAAATAAAAGGTGTGGCTATGGGTACCCGCATGGGCCCCAGTTATGCCTGTCTCTTTATGGGATATGTGGAACATTCCTTGTTCCAGTCCTACTCAGGCCCCCTCCCACAACTCTTTCTCTGATACATCGAAGACTGCTTCGGTGCTGCTTCATGATCTTGTCTGGACCTGGAAAAACTTATTAATTTTGCTTCCAATTTCCATCCCTCCATCATTTTCATATGGTCCATCTCTGACACTTCCCTTCCCTTCCTTGACCTCTCTGTCTCAATTTCTGGTGATAGACTATCCACCAATATCCATTACAAGCCTACCGGCTCCCACAGCTACCTCGACTATAGCTCCTCACACTCAGTTCCTTCGCCTCCATCGCATCTGTTCTGATGATGACACTTTCCAAAACAGTTCTTCTGACATGTCTTCCTTCTTCCTTAAACGAGGTTTTCCACCCATGGTGGTTGACAGGGCCCTCAACCGTGTCTGGCCCATCTCCCACGCATCTGGCCTCACACCTTCCTCTCTATCCCAGAACCATGATAGGGTCCCCCCTTGTCCTCACTTATCAACCCACCAGCCTCCAAGGATCATCCTCCGCCATTTCTGCCAACTCCAGCATGATGCCACCACCAAACACATCTTCCCTTCACTCCCCAGTTAGCATTCCATAAGGACCGTTCCCTCTGGGACATCCTGGTCCACTTCTCCAACACCCCCTACACCTCAACCCCCTCCCGCAGCACCTTCCTATGCAACCACAGAAGGTGCAACACCTGCCCCTTTACTTCCCCCCTCCTCACTGTCGAAGGGCCCAAACACTCCTTTCAAGTGAAGCAGCACTTCACTTGCACTTCACTCAATTTAGTCTACTGCATTCGTTCCTCCCAATGCAGTTTCCTCTACACTGGAGAAACCAAACGCAGACTGGGTGACCGCTTTGCAGAACACCTTCGGTCTGTCCGCAAGCATGACCCAGACCTCCCTGTCACTTGCCATTTCAACACTCCACCCTGCTTTCGTGCCCACATGTCTGTCCTTGGCCTGCTGCAATGTTCCAGTGAAGCTCAACGCAAACTGGAGGAACAGCACCTCATCTTCTGATTAGGCACTTTACAGCCTTCCGGACTGAATATTGAGTTCAACAACTTCAGATCATGAACTCTCTCCTCCATCCCCACCCCCTTTCCAATCCCCCTTTTTTCTAATAATTTATATATTTTTCAAATATATTTTTCTTTTCCCACCTAGTTCTATTATTATTTTAAAGTTTATTTCCATCTATTGTTTTATCTCCACCTTTTAGCCTATTTCGATCCTTTCCCCGTATCCCACCACAGGACAATCTGTCATCCTGCTTTCCACCCTTAAAGTCACCGTTAGCACATCCTTTAGCTAATACCACCACCATCAACACCCCTTTGTCCTTTTATCCATGACATCTTTGGCAATCTCTTCTTTGCCTCCACCTATCACTGGCCCTCTATCGAGCTCCACCTGTCCCATCCGCCTCTAACAGCTTATATTTCACCACATTTCTATTTTTCTTTAGCTCTGATGAAGAGTCATACGGACTCAAAATGTTAATTCTGTCTTCCTTTCCACAGATGCTGTCAGACCTGCTGAGTTTTTCCAACTATTTTTGTTTCTGTTTCAGATTTCCAGCATCCGCAGTATTTTGCTTTTAAGCTTGTGGCATTGTTCATTTACCCTTGCTAGAAACGACATATGTTTGTGCTTTGCAAACAAAGGGAATATGTTCAAGTCTTGTGCCTTTTATGAATGACCTGGAACTTGGGGAGCCTATAGCTCCCTGTTGCTTTCTCCAGGGCAATGCCTCGACCAATCAGACTCAACTTGCCAACCAATCAGCACCCCTTTCCCCTGTAGTATAGATTGTTGTGATCATCTGAAATTTGGCACTCTAACATTTGTCCTGATGAGTGCAGGACGCAACGTTTCAGCAATGTGCCTCTAGAAGCCCTGGTCCCAGGAATATTACTTGCTTCTCATTGGAAGAGGTTGCCTTGGCGACTATTCAGCCATACTTTAAACATTGGGATGCAACTACCGCACCATGCATCAATTCAGCCAGGGTTTTTGCATGGGATTTTAATTTTGACAAAAAAATGCCCCTTTAAGAGCAGAAGTATGAGGTAAGCATGTTTTTTCCTGGGGATTGGGAGCATAGTTAACGAGTTTGCAGGATTTATACCGTACATCTTAATTCCTAACAAGCTGAAAGTGTGAGACAAAACCAAATTAGCAGCTGAGGTGTAAACAAGGTATTATCAGTGTACCAAGCAGTCCCTAAACCAAGCGGCTTCTGAAAGTGATTGACTCCTGAACTTAGCAACTTAGCCTAGCAGCTCGCAAACCTCAGCAGTTGACCAAGGTCCAACAGATAAATCCAGCAGGGCTGAACTCCAAATCCTCAGCAAATAAACTGAGAATCCACTGAACTCCAGCAGGTAAACCAGTATCTCCCGAATACCATCAGATAAATCCAACAGCTCCTGAACCCAAGCAAATAATCTCAATAGCCAAGAACTCCAGCTGCTAAACTCAGCATCTTCTGAGGGCCAGTAGGTAAATCCAGCAGTGACTGAACGATAACCAAATTAACCCAGCAGTGACTGAATGACAACCAGATAAACCCAGCAGTGACTGAACGATAACCAGATAAACCCAGCAGCGAGTGGACCACAACCAGATAAACCCAGCAGTGACTGAAAGATAACCAGATAAACCCAGCAGTGACTGAAATCAAAGCAGAAAAACTGGAAATACTCAGCAGGTCAGGCAGAGTTAATGTCTCGGGTTGATGATGTTTCATCAGAATTGGAAAAAAGTTAGAGATGTGCTAGGTTTTGAGCAAGGGGTGGGTGGGGCATGGACAAGAGCAAGGTCTGTGATAGGCTGGAAGACAGGAGAATGTAAATGACAGAAGAGTTGGTCTTCCAGGGCCAAAGGGAATGGTGATGGGCCAAGGAAGAAATAAAGAAACAAAAGATGTGTCTGGAGCAGGTGTGCTGCTGTCAGAAAGGAAAAATAGGAGAAAAGCCAAAACATGCACAGAAAAGGAAACCAAATGAGGTTACGGTCTGAAATTTTTGAACTCAATGTTGATTCCAGAAAGCTGTAAAGTGCCAAGTGAAAGATGAGGTGCTTTTCCTCAAGCTTACATTGATCTTCCCTGGAACAGTGCAGCAGGCCGAGGACAGAGATGTCAGCGTGACAGCAAGGTGGAGAATTAAAATGACAGGATTGCAGAAGCTCAGGGTCACGTTTACAGACTGAACAGACGTGTTCCGCAAAGCAGTCACCCAATCTGTGTTTGGTTTTCCCAATGCGTTGAGCGAATGCAGTATGGCCAAATTAAAAATGTAAATTGCTGTTTTACTCTGACGAAATGTTTGCAGCCTTCAATGGTGAGGTGGGAAGAAGTAAAAGGGCAGGAATTACACCTCCTGAGCCCCAGTAGTGACTGAATCCCAGCCAATAAACCCAGCAGTCACTGAATCCCAGCAGATAAACCCCACAGTGACTGAATCCCAGCAAATAAAGCCACTGTGACTGAATCCCAGCAAATAAAGCCACTGTGACTGAATCCCAGCTGATAAAGCCACTGTGACCGAACTCCAGCAGATAAACCCTGCAGTCACTGAATCCCAGCAGATAAACCCCGCAGTGACTGAATCCCCACAGATAAACCCTACGCGAATGAATCACCTTGTAAGGGTGATAATTCCAGTGGTGACTAATTCCAGCGGTGACTAAGTCCCAGCAGACAAAACCCACAGTGACTGAACTCCAGCAGCTTGTTTTTTTAAATCCATTTTTATGGGATGTGGGCATCGCTGGCTAGGCCAGAATTTATTGCCCATCCTTAATTGCCCTTCAGAAGGTGGTGGTGAGCTACCTTCTTGAACCGCTGCAGTCCATGTGCTGTAGGTACAACCAAAGTGCAGTTAGGGAGGGAGTTCCAGGATTTTGACCCAGCGACAGTGAAGGAAGGGCGATATAGTGGGTGGATAGTGAGTGGCCTGGAGGGGAACTTCCAGGTGGTGGTGTTCCCATGGGCAGAACTTTTCACTCAGTGTGAGGGCACGCGCCTGACCCGCTTGAGCGTGAAATACTGCGTCATGACGCCAGGCGAACATCCCGACATCATCGCGCACTCACACGATTTTTCAGTCGGAGGGTGTGCGCGAGAATCGGAAGGGTGCCCGCCGACAATTAAGAGGCCTATTAAGGCCATTAAAGTTGTAATTAACCGAGATTTTTTGTTGCCCGTCCAATGTTACGATTGGCAGGTGGGTGAATCGGCCAGGCGGCCTTTGCATTTTTCAGGAAACCTCATCCACGGGTGGGATGAGGTTTCCGTTATTAAATTTAAAAAAAACGTCTGGGCGGAATTTTCATCTTGTATATGTCCAGGTTCTGATGCGTGGGCATTTTTTCCGGAATTTAAAGCTTTTTCATTGCATTTAAATTCTTCAGTTCCCTGAGGCAGCTCTCTGCCTTCAGGGAGCTTTCATTCTGCGCTCCCCCTGCGCCCACACTGACTTCAGTGCCCGCCCCCACCCCGGCAGTGCTGAGCTTCTTAGTGCCCGCTTCACGCTGATTGGCCGTTAATTAGCCAGCGAGTGTGAAATTGCGGCCAGGGGCCAATTGCTGTCCATCCCGTGGATGCCCTCGGGCCCGCTGATCGCGGGTGCCCATTCAGCTAAAAATCCTGCCCATTGTGTCTGCTGCCCTTGTCCTTCTAGATGGTAGTGGTTGTGGGTTTGTAAGATGCTGCCTAAAAAGCCTGGGTGAGTTTCTGCAGTGCATCTTGTAAATGGTACACACTGATGCCACTGTTCATCGGTGGTGGAGGGAGTGAAGGTTTGTGGATGGGGTGCCAATCAAGTGGGCTGCTTTGTCCTGGATGGTGTCAAGCTTCTTGAGTGTTGTTGGAGCTGCACTCATCCAGGCAAGTGGAGAATATTCCATCACACTCCTGACTTGTGGCCTGTAGATGGTGGACAGCCTTGGGGAGTCAGGGGATGAGTCACTCACTGCAGGATTCCTAGCCTCTGACCTGCTGTTGTAGTCACAGTATTTATATGGCTAGCCCAGTTCAGTTTCCAGTCAATGGTAACCCCCCAGGATATTGATAGTGAGTGATTCAGTAATGGTAATGCTGTTGAATGTCAAGGGGTGATGGTTAGGTTCTCTCTTGTTGGAGATACTCATTGCCTGGCACTTCTGTAGCATGAATGTTATTTGCCACTTGTCAGCCCAAACCTGGAAATTGTTCAGGTCTTGCTGCATTTGGACATGGATGGGTTCCAGCAGGTAAACCCCACAGTGGCTAAATCCCAGCAGACAAACCACACAGTGACCGAACTCCAGCAGATAAACTCTGTGTGTCTGAATACTAACAGATAAACCCAGCAGTGGCTTGACTCCAACAAATAAACCCAGCATCTCCTGTGCCCAAATAGATATCACCAACTAAATCCCAGAGTTTAAACAGCCACAAATGATCCAGTTGCTGAACTAGATGCTGGATGCCTTCAGATAGTCTGAGTTTTATTCCATCTTCCACGCTCCACAAGAGTGTAAATTACTTTGAATAAAAATATCATTAGGGCGCAGATTGTACAAGTGTTTTAGAATCAGACACTGCTGAACATGTCTGTGCTCAGCTCAAGAGCTATTCAACTGGGATTATATTTCAACAACATTACTGACGGGTCTGGATTACCAGTTACAGAGGAGCCCTCTGCAAGCACTCACAAATGGGTCCAATGTCATCTCGAACATGCTTTGTAAGTGTATCCAATTAAAAGTTGTTTATGCAGTGAGGCTAGTTTACAAGGAAATACCCGCACCCCCCTCCCCCCACCCCCAACCCCTTGTCACAGTAACCCTCTCCTCGCTGCTCTCCTCACATACCACGCAATGTATATTTTTAATCTTCTACGTCAGTTTGTCACAGTTTCCTCTTTCCTGAATGAAAATCTCAGGACTGGGCATTGGAAGGAAAGATCTGCCTGCTTTCACATCCTTTCACAAAATGAATGATATAGTCAGGAAATGCAGGTTACTCATTGGAACGGAAAATCACTTCACAAACAAACTTCCTCTTGCTCACAGTTTTAACTGGTTGCCAGCTCTTCGCTGTTTCCAGTTAAAGGGGTGTGTTTAGGGCACTACTCATAATAGGGAGGAGGTTTGCCAACAAAGCGGAATTATTGGAACAGCCAGAAATAACCCGTTTCCAAAAACTCCCTGCATTATTTCCTCCTGCACCGCCCAATCCCATCTCTCGCCATCCAACATTTCCCCTGTAATGATATTGGGTGGATGACCTTCAGGAGTGACAGCTGTTCTCAGTAACTGGGTCAGTCGGCTCGGTGGTGGGAGCTGGCACACTCTCCCCTCCCCTCCATTCTGCCTGCTCTCCAGTGGTAGGCATCATTGCAGCCATACCTCCTGACCTCCAGTCACCTGATAGAGCATTTGGGCCATTTCTTGGAGCAAGGCAATTTAAATAAAAATATATAGATGCCGCAAATCAGCTGATTTTTCTGACGTGGAACACCAGTGTACTGCTGATTCATCATGAATATTGGGATGTTCTTCATTGATGTCCATTTCTAACCTCTTGTGTATTCCCGATTTCCTTCGCCCTGGTGGCAGTGCTTAGGCCCTAACCGCTGGAATTTCTACCCTAAACCTCTCTGCCTCTCTCCTGCTTTAAGATGCCCCTCATAAACCTCCATCAATGCTGAAGCTTTGGGCCACTTTTCCTCATGTCTCTTTATATGGCTCAGTGTCAAACTCTGTCAGATAGCGCTCCTGTGAAGCACCTTGGGATGCTTTCCTGCCTTAAGGGTGCTATATAAATGCAAGATGCTGTTGTTGCTAACACCCGCCAGTCACCCTGTTGGTACCGTCCACCAAGTCCCCAAAAATGAAGTGGGGAGACGGTCTCGAGAGCTGAGGGCTAAATCCACTGAAAACTTCAAGGAGTGCAATTGAGAATTTTCGTAACACCCTGCCCAATTTATAAGTTAGACTACGACTTCCAAGATATTGCAGAGGGACTGTCCAGTTCAGAATCAGGCAGATGTCAATTCCAGTGGGGACTATTGGATAATAGAAGAGGGGGGCAACCATACATCCTGACATTCATCAGTGCAATTGCTTTATGGCCCAACATAATGCAACAATAACATATGGGCAAGGGGAAAAGCAAAATACAGCGGAAGCTGGAAACCTGAAATGAAAGCAGAAAATGATGGAAAAACTCAGCGGGTCTGACAGCATCTATGGAGAGAGAAACAGAGTTAACATTTCGAGTCCGTATGGACAGCATCTGTGGAGAGAGAAACAGAGTTAACGTTTCGAGTCTGTACGGACTCGAAACGTTAACTCTGTTTCTCTCTCCACAGATGCTGTCAGACCCGCCGAGTTTTTCCAGCATTTTTAGTCCCGGCAAGGGGAGCCATGCCGGAACTGAAGGAAGAGGAGGAGCAGGCGAAAGAAGATGAGGCTGAAGATGTGCCTTTTGAGGAGGCGTTTGAAGGTGGAAAGCAATGAAGCGAGGTGGAGAAAGAGATTTAAGCGGAGGATTCCGGACTGCAGAGCAATGACACCCAAAAGAAATGCCAACTAGTCAAGGGGGAAGGTTGGGATATTTTGGGACCTTATATCCTTTGCCAATTGACATAGACAAGGCGGGGAGAGAGGAGGGCGAGTGCATAAATAGGACTTTAATGGGTCAGCATAGTAAAGATGTTTTATTCTTGTTGGGTATTGAGAGGGGGAGGGGTGGATTGCGAGGGGGAGGGGGGGGTGGTGGTGGTGGTGGTGGTGGGGGTCGCCTTATACTTGTCCAGACAGGTTGAATGACATAGGCAGGCTTCCCATTGAGGAGAGTTGGAAAATCCTCTGGTTAAAAATAGGTGCGTGTGTGTCATTATGCAGCACATCCAGGCCTCATGTCACCAAACAGCCAGCCATGCTGTACATGACTATTCTTGGAGCACATATCTCTCAACTCTTTTTACAGGCTCGGTTTCAAACACTAACGATTGTCGTCCGACAGTTAACCCCTTCACGTCCACGCAGCGGAGCGCATTTTAAATGGCAAGTAGAATAAAAGTGGTCTCAGCCGACCAGTATTCGGAGAATGCTGTCACATGAATCACCGATATGAAGTGAGTTTGCATGCATCACTCTAAAGGAATGCACAGTATAGCTAGAGCAACTTAATGGGCATAGTTTGGATTTGGATCAGAGGTTTACTCATCTAAAATCTCCGGTGTACCTGACAGGCCACCATTTCAGATAAATGCATCAAGATGTACATGTGTCAGGACCTTAGTTCATTTCCCCTCCTCCTCCCCCCCAGCTTTCTCATACTTTAACCTCCTTCTTTGAAGTGCAGTTGTACAGCAGTCGACCAGCGCCTTATCTGAATGTCTGCCCTCCAGCAGACGAGCCTTAGCAGAGAGCACCAGCAGCTGATTACAGCCAGGGGGAGCAGTCCCATCCCCGTCAAGCCCTGCCCTGTCCTCCGCTGACATCCACCTGCACCCACTTTCCAACTGGGACCGCCAGGCAGGGGCCAAGGGGGCGGGGTTTTGCAGGCCACAAAGGAGTAGGATGGCAGGTAGGCGGGGCCTGTAAAATCGGGCACCATGCCATGGGTGCCCCGTTCCCTGCACCTACCCGCTTGCCCCCACCCCCCTGCCGCAATTTTCCCAGCAGCAGGAGATGTGTCAGGAGGGCCAACCTGCCCTAGGGCCGATTGTAGCCTTAAGGTGGCCAATTAATGGCCACTTTGACAGCCTCCTCCTGCCACAACTTGGATCTTACCCGCGGCAGAGAAGGCCAGCGCCAAGGCTCCAGCCCAGTAGGTTTTACTGGGTGAACTGATGGCTGGTTTGGGAAGGGGGGGGGGGGGATGGTTGCCACTCTAATTAGAGGCCCCCCTCCCCAAACTCTCCTCCCACCACTGCCCTATCCATCCCAGCACCACCACCCCCCACCTCCCCACCCTCTTCACTGGGGTCTGCCAGCCTGGGCCCGGCAAGGTCCCAGACTTAGCTCCAGCCAGATTGCCGAACGTTTTCTTCAGGACCAGCTGCAGTCCCGGCAGTGGCCACTGCCTCTAGTGGCGCTGCTGGTACCAGATAGCGAGTGGCTATTTGACGGGCTGGCAGCTCTTGGGGGGGTGGGGTGGGACGCGGAGAGCAGGCCTGAAGCTGGTTAACAGCTGAATGGCAGAAGCATGGGCTCTCCCCTGACATTTACACACTGGGAGCGGGGAATCCCGACCCTTCCCCTCCCCCCCACTTATAAAATCCAATGGGCAGAATTTTTAGCTCGTCGTGTGGGTGCACTCTCGGCCCGATCGGACAAGATGATGTCGGGTGAGCGTTCCGATGTCTTCCCGCGCTCACGCAATATTTCAGTTGGCGGGCGCACCCAGAAGCCTCGTTCAAGGACAGGATGAGGTTTCCATTATTAAATGAAAGAAAAAGAAAAATCCACGGACAGCATTTTTATCATGTAGATGTTCCAGTGACTGATTGTGATGCTTGCATGCTTTTTTTCCTGATCTTAGGAACTTTATTTCATGCTTCTCCTTGAGGCAGCTCTCTGCCTTCAGGGAGCTTTCTCTCAGTGCTTGCTCGCACCAGCACTGACATCAGTGCCCGCCCTCCTTCCACCCCCACGCCGGCAGCGCTGAGCTTCTCAGTGCGTGTTTCACGCTGGCCGGCCGTTAATTAGCCAGTGAGTGTGAAATCGCGGTTGGGGGGCCGATTGTGGTCAGTGGTCTGTTCCCCGGCCGATCCCAGGCCTGCCGATCACACCCGCCCGCTGACTTAAAAACTCTGCCCAATGAGTGGCAGATTCTGTTCTTTCCTTCACCTTTACAATACACCCAGGAGCAACAACACCAACTCAAACACATATTACACCTTCAATATCGTAAAATGTCCCAACGCGCTTCACAGGAGCAACACTGAACTGAATTTAACACAAAGCCACCTAAGGAGTTATTAGAAAAGATGACCAACAGCTTGGTCAAAGCAGTAGGTTTTAAGGAGCATCTTAAAGGCAGAGAGAGGGGCGGAGATGTTTAGTGAGGGAATTCCAGGGTTTAGGGTCCAGGCAACTGAAGGTCTGTTGCCAATGGTGGGGCGATTAAAATTGGGTTTCTCCTAGGCTATGGATCTTAAATCCAAAACCAATAGTGATTCATAACAAAGGGATGTTAAAAACATGAATGGGTGCATAAGACCCGCTGCATGGTTTCCATAGTACCGAATACTGTGGACACGGAATGGGTAATTTAACAAATGAATGCTCCCTATATGAAGCCTCATTCAGAATCCCAGGTTACATGCCCAGCATTTTTATTTATCCTTTCATGGGGTATGGGCGTTGCTGGCTCAAAGGTCAGCATTTATTGCCCATGAGAAGGTGGTGGTGAGCTGCCTTCTTGAGCCACTGCAGTCCATGTGGTGGCGGTACACCTAGAGTGCTCTCAGATACACGTAAAGCATCCTACGGCACTACTCCCGAGCAGGGATTTACACCTGAAGTGGCCTATACTTACCCTAAACCAACGCCTAAACACACAAACAATCTGTTTGTTATCATTTTGTTGCCTGTGGGAGCTCATCATGTGCAGATTGGCTGCCATGTTTTCAACACTCCAACAATGACCATGTTATAATTCGCTGCTCACTTATAGAGTAAAGGAGGTATCTGGAGCTAGTCTTTGCATAACATAAGTTTATTCACATGACCCAGAGAACACAGGCATAGACTCCTTTTTGCCTCTCCCCACATAGATGGAAACAGGTTCTTATACGTACTTAAGAATAATGCCCCCATTTTTCCCCAGTTAGTACTAGCTGCTCTCATTTACAACTAGCGCATGCACTTCATTGTAGCAGGATTGCAACATTAACAAACTGCCCCTCACAACTTCCTCATTGGCTGTAAAGTGCTTTGGGACACCCTGAGATTGTGAAAGGCACTATAAAAATGCAAGCCCTTTTTTTGTATGGCAAGTTTGTGGTATCATTGTGAAGATACCAGTGGGCATGATTCCCATGGTGGCAGGGCTTTGTCAGGAAGTAGGTGGGTTAGTGGGAGTTTCACCCTAAATGCCTTATCATGAGATCATTCAACTATCAGAAAAACCCTTGGGGCAGAATTTTGCCCTTGTCAGGCGGGCTGGGTAGAGGCAGGCAGGGATGGTCTGGAAGCTGACCGCTGCCCACGATCGGGGCCAGGCCGCGATTTCACACTGGCTGGCCAATTCAGGCCCGTCCAGCGTGAAACACGTGTTGCAGTGCTCAGCGCTGCCTGTGCGGGGCAAGCGGGGAACTTTGAATGAGATGTAAAATGTTTTATTTTATTTTTATTTGCCCGTGGATGAGGTTTCCTAAAAAGTGCAAAGGCCGCTTGGCCTTTTCGCCTGTCCACCAACCGTAAGGTTGGTCCGGCAGTGAAAAATTGAAGTTGATTAATACTTTATTGGCTTCAATAGGCCTTCTAATTGTCGGCGGGTGCGCTGCCGATTCCCTCGCACACCCGCCGACCGAACTATCGCACGACTGCGCGTTGACATCGGGACCCTCGCCCAATGTCATCGCGCGTCATTTCATGCTCGAGTGGGTCAGGCACCCACCCGCCCAGGAAGGTGAAAATTCTGCCCTTAGTTCCTCACCAAAATAAACAAAATCATTGGTATCAACATATTACAAAGACGCTATTTCTCGTGAATGCTCCGGTCTCCACAGACTGTCTTAATGGTATTGATAATCCAGGGAGACACTCTCCACGGTTTAATCATATCACTCTGAGCAGAAGCTCCATCAGGCAACCAGCAGGTGCTTCAGTCTCACAGCGGGATAATTTTTCCGCACCATTTCAGAACCAGCGCATTGCCCCACTCCAAACCGCAGGTTTGCGACCACAGCGAAGCTGATCGGATGAGCAGACGATGTTCAGTAATCTAATGACTCAGTGCAATAATAAAGGCAGAAGCCAAACCTCAGCCTGAACCATCACTCGCAGTTTCGTTCTGCTCCCACTTGCCTGTCCCACTAGGATTACAAAATCTCATTATTTCCACAGGCTCTTACTTTACTGCCAACTTCTCCCAGTCATTATTCCCAAATCGCATTCCTGCCTCGGTTGGAATGGGAGGATGGTGAGGAGGAAGGGACAGAGGCAGGACAATACGGATGGTCATGCTCGTGGAATTTATAGAAACTGCAAACCCCGGTTCCGTATGAAAGCATCTGCCATCTATTCGGTTCCACCCTTTCCCTTTTGTTCCTTCAGGTAACAAGGTGAAAATTGAGGGAGACTTACCTTTCCACCCTTGCTGAACCTGTGTGGTAGCTGAAACTGAGATTGCAAATGTGGCCCCCCCTATTCTGGAATGTGACACTGCAACTACCCGGATGCCATGATATGCACTGAACTGTTCAAATGTAATTAAACCCAAAGATTATGCAGTCCGGCAGCAAGTGTTTTCACCTCAAGGGCTTTTACTAATTGAGAAATTGGATTGACAAGGAAAGGCAACTTAATTAAGAGGGAGCAGTCACTTAAAAGCAGTTCTTTTTTGAGTGCTATTGGCATGTGATTGGATTCTGAGACTAGTAGCCACAGGAAAACAAGATTCATGGTGTTACAAACTGTTGCTATGCTGCTCTTAGCAGTGACTAAATGTACAAATGTAACCTTTAATGAAGAAACAATATGGTTGCTCCAAAATGGTGGTTCCCTCTTGGAGTATTAGTTTGGGCCCTATTTTCCCAATCTCTGCTTCCCAGGTAAACGTAAAACAAAATAAAAGCACCACAGAACCCTCATGAATACCTCACATCGTATTATAACACTTGGTTTTCCCACCCACCCCCCAGCAAATCTCCTTTAACATAAACAGAATAGAAACCGTAAAATAATTGCAAATAAAGTCTGGCTGTGACAAAGCCAGATAAGACATGCAAACTCTCACAGTGAAATATGACATTCAAACACCCCCACAACTCCCCCAGAGTGAAAACACCAACTACCTCCATGACAAAGAGACAACGTTCCAGGCTCTGACCCCATAACGTTGGCCGAACACTCCAACATCACCATGTTGGCGTCCTTTGGTTTCCTAAAGGCACGACTTTCCCACCCATCTCAGCTAGCACTTACGCTGATGGTCTGAAGTTCATTAAGCGTTGAAGCCGGATGCAAGAGACCAGGTCGCTTACGACGTGATTTTACTTGCTTTAATAGCAACCTGGGTGACAGCACATAATGACCATCAGGAACCCACTGGCCTGAACTTGGCATGCTAAATTCGCCACCCTGCGATTCACATCACTTGAAAATCAAAGGGTGGTGCCACCTGGACACAAGCACAAATAATGGTCACCAATTAAATGTTTAACGGGTGTGAATCGTTTAATTCAGTCCTTTGTGCTGGCTTCATTTCCTCCTGTGTCGCTAACACAGGCTGAGCTCTCATGTTAAAAAGGGCATGGGAATCATGGCAAACCATCTTGGCGCGTCAGCCTGGCACTGTTTGCTCGGAGGTCACACCCATTGTGTTCCGACCCGCACAGCATCCTGGCAGATTCCCCGGGGTGGGGGGGGGCGGGGTTGGGGGGTGCACTTCATCCCCAGAAAATAAAAATTTGGGAACAAACTTGTGGAATACGCCTCTTAGGATTTACCCCAGAATAGAACTCTTGGAACAATAGTAAATAATCTGCGACAGATTGGATTTGGAAATAAGCCATACTAAGCATACCCCTGGGAATGGGGACGGGAGCATGAATTCACAACCTCTGGAAAGAAATGTCGAGAAACGTATCCGGAAAAATTAACCGCTGGAAGCAAATAAGCACCTGGAGGAAGACCATATTTCCACGCCACAGATCCAGTACGAAATATGTTATTAATTTTGCAAAACAATCTTGCTTCAATTGAAAACACTGAGAGACCATGACTACAGCTTCAAGAGTAGAGCATCCTATACTTCGACAGGGTGTTGCTTATTACCTTCCTTTGCTATCTTTCAAAGAAACTCCACTGCAGCTTGATCCTCTCCCTCTGCATGTCAGCTCCTGACACCGGTGAACTTGTCAAGAAATAATTACCTTACTTTAATTCATCGGCACACACAGCATGTCCGTCGCTTACCTTTAAAGCTCAGATACACCCGGGGGGCAGTCTGCTGATGACCCCTGGCATCGCCACACCATAGGGAAAGCACCAAGAGCCAGGTGGGCAGAAGGTGGTCCATGGCAACTGTAGCCGGCCGATTACAAAGAAACAGGAGCCTTCAGACCTGCATCAGGATGAAGGTACAAAGGACAAAAAAAAAAACATAATCCCTCATCAGTTGAGTGGCTAGGCAAACAGCTCAATAGTGATTAAATCCAGCTTTTTTGTGGGTTAGTAGATACGAGACACAGAGAGAGAGAGAGAGAGAGAGAGTCTGAATACCATAGTAACTTTAATATCTGCGCAGGGGGAAATGGTGCATCAAGGAAGGTGTTCTGGTGGGGAGAGGGGGTGGGGCGGGGGGAAATGGGAGGGAAGCCAAGTCGGTGCTGATCGTTAGAGAACAGCTCCCATCTGAGAAAACTGATTAAAATGGCTTTGCAAGCGAGTCAGGACCCAGCGTGAAAACAGTTATCAACGCAATAATTAATCATTGTTTGAAACATTAGCTCCAGTAAATTCAAATAATCCCTTTGAGTACATTAAGCAGATTTCAACTCCCCTACGAAAATAAACACTTATTACTGCTTTGAATGATTCCTTTTCCATTTTTATTCCAACAGTGCTCCCTCCACTAACAAAGCTGTTTTGTGAGTCTGTAAATTCCTACTTTAAAAAAAATAATATTTATAGCAGATGTTGACCTCCTTTGAAGGTGCGATACTGAGAGGCAACAGGAATGGTTATGAAGGGGACAGATACACTGCTTGGGGTCCTTGATGGTTGGGTGCCATCTCACCCTCCACATATCTGGTAATTTTCATGAGTCAAAGAATTAGAGCTTTTCTCACTTTTTGATCTAAATTTCCCAGACCAGCAGATATGCCAACTCTAATAATTCATTTAAGTGAGGATTTGAATGCACAGAGTTAGATCTGGGGGTTGGCAGGGTGGGGAAGTTGAGCTTTTATCGCAGACTACAGGAATATTTCCATTAAGGTAGCTCTTGAAACAGCATAGAGAAAACAGCTACTTATAAAAAGCACAAATGTGAAGGCATTTCATGAATATAAAACTTAGGCTAATTCCTGCACAGGGATAGTGAGTAACTCTGAGTGACTGAGGGGTGTTTCTATGCTGGAATTCAGCAGAAATTCAGGGAGCTGCAGTGAAGACTGAAAATTTGGTTCACCTCTGTGACCACTGAGAAAATAGAACAATAATAAATAAAATACAGCCAATAGTGAATTGTTTTGTACTTCAAGGAATTTATATAAAATCTTCAATCTCACTCACAGAATTATATTGACATACACATACTTACAGAAATACACTGACACACATTACAGAAGTATACTGACACACACACACACACACACTTACAGAAATACACTGACACACTTACAAAAATATACTGATGCACGCATTTACAGAAATATATTGACACATTTACAAAAATATACTAACACAGACACACACTAACAGGAATACACTGAAGTGCACACACGCACTCATGCATGCACACACACACACATGCACACACACACACACACACACATACACACACACAAAATACACTGACACATATGCACAAACACTTACAGAAACATCTGACACATAGTCACAGAAACACACCCTCAGATGTACAGGCACAGAAATACACTGACACACACACACAATCACAGAAACACGCTGACACACACACACTTACAAAAACAATGACACACACAGAAGTACACAGCCAACACAGAGCCACAGAAACACACCCTCAGCCATCCACAGTCACAGAAATACACTGATGCACACACACACACACACACACACACACACACACACAAACAATCACTGAAACACTCTGGCACATACACACTTAAAGAAACATAATGACACACAGAAATACACAGACAACACACTGGTGATACACAATCTCTGAAATAGACACACACACACACACACACACACACACACACACACACACACACACACACACACAGAAATACGCTGACACACATACACACACAGAAAAATGCTGAGATACACTCAGAAACACTGATACACGTCCATAGAAACACACTGACAGACACACTCACAGAAACACATTAAAACACACAGCCAGCATAATAATGAGAATCTGTGTTTGCTGTTCAACTCCAAAAGACGACCAAATACTGAAGCCAAGCCGGCATTTGTTTCCAAATTAATAGTCGACCCAGATTTTACAAATGGTATTCATTGTTCAGGCATTGGCTCAAATTCAGAACCAAATGAAATGACAGGGTCAAAACTGATTTTTAGTTAATCAAATTTTATTTGGAGTTCCAACATTTGATTCAATGCAAATTCTAGTATCAAGATTCTATCGTTAACAATATAAGGAAAAAGCCACAAATAAAACAGGAAGCTATTGAAATCATTGGCCAGGGCACGTACATACACTTTTGGGTTTACAGTAGGACTTGATCATATACGATACAAATTTGGGATCAGAGAGTAAAAACGCTTCATTCTCATGCTGTACAGTCCCAAAATGGATTGAGGTTTGTTCTGTGCAGCCACATAATTTGGGTCTCCTGTAGCATTTCACATTTATTATTACTGAAGAAATGCATTTGAAGGCAGGTATCTTTAATAAGCAATTACTGGTTACAGAATTGGGTTGATGGAAAGCTCGATTTTGGTAGGTTTTGATAAAAAAAATTTAACTTCAAAAAATGGGTGTTAAAATCTCATCTACAGTCAAAAATCAAACATCACAGTATTGAATGCCTTCAGTACGGTTTGACTCCCTGAATTACTTCAGTTTAAACACCAAGTTCTCATTTGGTAGATTTACTCATTATTTTTCTTGGTGGGGGGGTTGGGGGGGGTGTGCGGTGGGGGGGATAAAAAACACAACAGCTTCACAAAACACTGTAATGGAGTAGGAGTGAGTGAAAGATCGCACTCGTTGAAATAACCCCGAGTGCTGGGGGAGCCCTGGGAGCCGTCCTGCTGTCTAACCAGTAACAGCACAAGCAGGTGCTGTTGTGACATGCAGAAGGCATTGGAATCCAGCTCTGATCTCCTTAGCCCTTTAGAAGGAAAGAAGAGGGCACGAGCAGATATCCCACAGATAAAAAGAGAGGAACGCGCCTACCCGGCTAGAGAAGGACAGACTGACGGGATGAGCGAGAGAGAAAAAAAAAACTGCGCAGATGTTTAAAGAACACAGCCTTGCCAGCTGACTGTCGAATAATCCCGTGTAAAAAACGTGACTGTCAAACGCTCGGCATCAACATGCATGCCAAACATTTGCACGAAATGGTATAGCAGGCTCTCTGCTTGTGCTCACCTCTAATGTCCAGCACTCTTCGTTCACCCTTGCCTGGTGCTCCCAGCAATGCAAAGCTACATTACTTTTAGCAGTCCATTTATTAGCAAAGCGACAGTATGCAAAGAGTGAGACCACAAATAAAGGAGAATAAAACCGCCCTCTGGAATTGCATTCGTCAAAGAATAATACAAACTACACTCAGACTTTGAAGCACAAATGACCATCCCACTCATATCAGTCTCTTTCACACCACATTCAAAAGCCTCTGAAAAGCCTTCAATTTATCTCATTTGCAGCATTGTACTCCAGCAACTCACACACAAACGTACATGAACACAGAGAAAGGACAAAATTTGAATGAGTTACCTATCAGTGGCTACGCTTGCTTGTCAAGGGGAGCTAACTTTGCAGCACCCGTTGATCCAAGGAAACTTTCCTTCCTTTCCTGGCACAGGGTCAGGCAGCAGAAACAAAAATAAAAATGTCTCAGTGACAACGGTGACAGAAAGAAAATGTCCCCAGTTTTATCTCCACTTCACAGTTTTTCAGAGCTTCAGTTTATCCAGAAACATGCTCCAGTCGCCGGCTTGCACTTGAAGGCAAAGCAGCTCTGCACCTCTCACAGGTAGACTCTAAATGAGCAGAAGCACAGCCCCCTGTCCTTGTCCTGGTTTAAAAAGGTTTCTCAGGTATGCAAATGATAAGTGGCTCAAATCTTGACTTTGAAAGAAAAGGGGAGTTTCTCTCTCCCTCTCTCTGACTGTCTCCCTCAACTCACTGCTTCTGACTGCTCTCTGTGCTGTACTGAAGAACATGTCAGGTGGCGAAGAATCCACAGACGTTTGCATAATCCATCCTACGGAACAAAGTTGCGTGTTGGAATGCTCGCTGATGCCATCTCTGGGTAACTTATGGTATCTGCAGCCTCCTTTCTTCGGCTTATGAGGGCTGAACTCAGCAGCAAATTCAAGGCAGAGAGCTGACAACTCTGTTAACCCTTACGTTGCAGCAAGATCAACAATTACTACTCATCCACCACCTCCCCCCCATCCCCCCACAACCCTCTCCTTCACCTGCCCCTGTCATCCAACAAGACATCTCACACAGCTTTCAGAACCTACAGCGAGAGCGGGAAATCAAGCCTGATACAGGATATGCCGGGGGAGTCGTTTTCTGATTTTAAAAAAAAGCATAGAGACTGAGCGGTATCTCCCACTGAGATCTGCATCATAACAGCAGCTGGGGATGTCATAACTCGGCTTTCTGGATAATCGCCATTCTTCTAGACTCCCTGAAGAAAAGTGGAGGTCAGCCCCATTGTAAACCTTTACGTTTCAGACTAGAGAGAGAACCAATTTGAGACGATCATGGCTGGAGTACAGAATTATGGTGTTTCACTAGCTTTATTAGTAGATATCGTTTCCTTTATTTTCTCTCTTATCTCACAAACCCACTTTTATATATTTGTTCCTAAGTTGTGTGCATCCTGGCTGGGCCAACATTTATTGCCCATCCCTAATTGCCCTTGAGAAGGTGGTGGTGAGCTGCCTGCTTGAACCACTGCAGTCCATGTGGTGTAGGTACACCCACAGTGCTGTTAGGGAGGGAGTTCCAGGATTTTGTCCCAGCGACAGTGAAGCAACTGTGATATAGGTCCAAATCAGAATGGTTTGTGGCTTGGAGGGGAACTTGCGGGTGGTGGTGTTCCCATGTGTCTGCTGCCCTTTTCCTTCTAGGTGATAGAGGTTGCAAGTTTGGAAGGACCTTTCAAAGGAAGCTTGGCATCTTGTTGCAGTGCATCCTGTATAAAGTACACATTACCACCAATGTGCACCGCTGGTGGATTGTTTAAGATGATTCTTGGGGTGCAGATGTCTAGCTGCATACAGACACAGCCTGCTACAGTATCTGAGGAGTTGTGAACATTATACAATCAACAGTGAACATCCCCACTTCTGACCTCATGATGGACAGAAGGTCATTGATGAAGCAGCTGAAGATGCTTGGGCCTAGGATACTACCCTGAGGAACTCCTGCAGCGATTTCCTGGGACTGAGATGACTGACCTCCTACAACCATAACCCTCCTCCTTTGCGCTAGGTATGACTCTAACCAGTGGACCATTTTCCCCCTGATTCCCACTGACTCTAGTCTTACTAGGGCTCCTTGATACCATATGCAGTCAAATGCCAGCTCGATGTCAAAGGCAGTCACTTTCACCTCATCTCTTCAATTCAGTTCTTTGATCCATGTTTGAACCAAGGCTGTAATGTGGTCAGGAGCTGAGTGGCCCTGGCAGAACCCGAACTGGGCGTCAGTGAGCTGGGATTGCTGAGAAGTCATTAGTCATTGCAGAATTCCTAGCCTCTGATCTCAATTATAAAGGTGAAATGACTGCATTTATATAGAGCCTTTCATCAACCTCAGGAGGTCCCAAAGACCTTTACAGCCAGTGAAATATTGCACTTTTGAAGTGTAGCCACTTTGGTGATGTAGAGATGTAGCAAGGTCCCACAGACATCAGCGACAAGACCAGACTTTCTGTTTTAATGATCTGGTCGAGGGATAAATATTGGCCAAGACACAAGGAGAACTCCCTTACACTTCTTCCAAATAGTGCCATGCGATCTTGTATGTCCAGCCTCGGAGGGCAGACAGGGCCTCGCTTTAGTGTTTCATCTGAAAGACTGCATTGAATTTTCAACTTGGGTTATGGACTTAAGTCTCTTCAGAAAGGCCTGAAGCTGTCCTTTCTCTTTGTCAAATGTTGAGGGGAGGGGGCTGCTGTTTATCCCCAGAATTTCCTCTTTTTATTTCCGATTTCCATCATACTGATTTCCTTTTGCTCACTTCACCTCGACATTTCAAATCATGGTCAAACTCATTTGTCCTGGTTGTCTGAGCTTTCATTCAGGCTCTTAGGCCACAAGAGCATGTCCATAGGCGCTGGAGTGTTCTGGAGGCACAGTTCTGTCAGCCAGTTGGAGAGACCATCTTTAAATACAGTGGGTCATAAACAGTGAATCAGCCCATTCAGCTTCCAGATGTGGTTCAGCCAAAAAAATGAACAACTAGTCAACAGCCACGGCCTATCATTAACCAAAACTCAGGATCACGGGGAAATATCCTGTACAGAGGTGAGGTCAGGCTTGTCTGTGATGGCTTTCACAGGTGATGGCTCCCTGTCTGGGCTCCTGCATGAATAAGGGATATTCAGACAAGACAGCGCATGATTGGTGGACCCTTGTCTCCGCAAGGTATCAATGTCCTTTGGCCAGGGAATGTCAAACAATTAAAGAGAAAGCAAAATATTTGCAAAACCTAAAATCTACAGCCAAGGGCATTTTAGTTCTGTTTTGCATTACATTTTTTTTTGACTGAACAGTGTGACAGCATCAGAGGTAAGTGGCTTGGAGCAATTTGTTATTCTGACCTCGTGGAGGAGCTGCATTAAAACACGTGGGCCAAATGTCCCTCCAATCACAGAAAGGCGGGAAGGAGCATGCTCCATACGGCTCTACTGAAACTAGATTGTACGCATCTGAAATGTGATGTCGTTAACAACCACTAAAGAAAAATAACAGCCACTCAAGGTGCTGCTGATCCTTTACTGTTGTTGAAGCAGCTAAGAAACCACTTAACTATATAAAAATCCAGCTGCAGTCTGGGAGGAAAGCAATAATTGGGAAGTGCTCAGTTTACAGGGCCTGGTTAGTGAAGTGAGCTTTTCATAATTGGCATTGAGCCATTTCCCTCAACGATTGCACAGTCAATAGCCACATACTTATATTGTGAAGTGGGCTGTTCAGTAAACTGGTACTAGAAAGCTCCATTATGTAAAAGAGTGAGCAAAATATTTGCCTTCAGAGGTGATAGAATTTGGCTGAAAGTGTGGATGCGATGTCATTGAGTCAGGCAGGATCTGTGGGCAGATGTGAGGAATGTTCCTCAACTTGAGGGCAAGACATGAGTTACAACAGTTTAGATGTATATAAAGCCTTTGATGTTGAAAAACATTCCAAAGTGCTTCACCAAAGTGTTACAGACAAAAATGGATGTCAATAGTTGGGGATATTAGGTAGAGCAGATGATAGAGGTTGGTTTAAATAGATGGATATTAAGGAGGGTCTTAGAGGAGGCGAGCTGGACAGGCAGTAAATTTTAAGGAGGGAATTCTATGGTTAGTGCCTGGACAGCTCAGGACACAGCCACCAATGGTCAAGCAAAGCGGGTGTGGGATGCACTGGAAGCCAGGATCAGACAAGTACAGAAACTATGGAAGATTATACAAATGCAGAAGTTAACAGAAATAGGAGGAGGCATAAATGACTAAAATAGCACCTTGTCATATGACTTATATGGACATGAAGAAAAGTAATAGTAGTATAGTTGTATGGGAGTAGTACATGAATAAAGTACTGCACTGAAGCAGAGGAATGATGGTGTTACAAATTCAAATCTGTCTGATACCTTCAGTCACCTCAGTCACTCCTATAAGCAGTCCAGGTGTCTTAACTTTATGTGACTTGTCTTATGCCTACTTGCTAAAGTACCTCCTGAGATCAACTATTTCTGTCTTTTGCATGTGTAGTTCTTCAATCTCCCCCAAGCAAGGCTGAGAACACATTAAGTGAGACAAAGTCTGATACAAATCAATAAACTGCTTTATTTCAGTCAGATGAACATGCTGAACAACAGTTGTGATCAGATTCATTTAATTCAGGCAATGAAATTAATCTTCAGATATTAGTGCAAAATAAGATATATGTTATACTTCCCCACATCCACGGGTTGTCTTATTTGACTTAAACAAGATGTTTTCTAACAGTTCCTCTAGCATTTACAACCTTTTCGTCTCAGTAAAAGCCTCCGCAGCCTTCCTTATAACAACCTGAATGGTTGTTTGTGTCTCAGTTCCTGTGTTATTCACAGACAGCCTTTGATCAAAGACTTTCCAGCATAAACCCAGCAGGCTGAATGGCCTACTTCTGTCCCGTAATTTCTGTGATTTTGTGATAAGCCATGGTGGATCTGCATCGGTGCCTTCTGTTACTGTGGGTTCATTGTTTGCAGAGACAACCCCGACTGTCACTGGTGCAGGGCTACCTGACAACAGAGAATACCATTCACTCTAAACTGACATCTCGCTAATATGAAAGTATTCCAACTCATCCAATTCCCTAAAGCCAAGGAATCTCTGAGGGCAGGACATGTCTTTTGCTTTGCGTCTGTGCTGAGGAATGCTGTACAAGTTCATCAACCCTGACATTAAAGAACAAAAGCTTTTTCCTAATTAAATCTTTGTTAATCTGTATTGGTCAGGGGTGGAAGAGGGGGATAGGAATCCTCAGATCGGTCTAAAATACTCCTCTTTATACTCAGTCTACTTTTTCTCTAAGGTTAGTCAAGAGGAAAATATGGTCCACAATGTTGAGGATTCCACTCTACCCCTCTTCCCTCTCCTTCCGCCCAATGTATCCTTACCCATGATTAATGACTGTATCTAATTTGATGTTAATTGAGCAACCTTCACCTAATCAGTCTGTGTGGCAATCCCTAGTGTTCTATTGCACGTTCTTCTACCTTGGACTCTAGGCGTGGGACTTGGTTCGTAGAGATTGTAGACATACTCTGGTATCTGCTTAACACTGGTAACCTAAACAGATTACAGACACGTAGCTCCTAGGCATGATTCTAACGTCTCTCTCGAGGGAGAGTCTAACACATGACTGACTAGTGTCGGTGGTACATCATCATCTACATCATACATTAGCATTTCCCATCTGTTAACCCCTTATACTACAACAGTCAGTCCCTAGATGATAAAAGCATTTATTCTTTAAACAGAAATGCAAATTTATATTAAAAGCAAAAGCAGGTTGTAAAGAAGTTTGTGATTGTTTGATATTGAAAAATATCATCCCAAAGGTTGGACTCCTTCTTTAACAGAGGCTGTGATGGTTAAATATCTTCTTTAAACATGTCCTGATGTTACAATTCCTTCGTATAAAGGATCCTGATATTAGATTCCTTTTTAAAAGCTATTCAGATGGTTATGCTCTCATTTTAATGGAGGATCTGGTGGTTAAATGTCTTCTTTAAAAGAGCTCTTAATCGTCTTGTTTCCTTAATGTGGTCCTGATTGTTTTAGTGCTTCTTTAAAAGTGCTTCTATTTCTTTAAGTTGTCAAAGGGAAGGGTTTCTATCTCAATTCTAACCGAATAAAGCTGAAGACAAACACTTTGGACCAGAACAAAAACAGAATTACCTGGAAAAACTCAGCAGGTCTGGCAGCATCGGCGGAGAAGAAAAGAGTTGACGTTTCGAGTCCTCATGACCCTTCGACAGAACTGGACCAGATTTTGGTATCGAGTCAGGAAATTTCCCAACCTGCCGGAGCCGCTTTGGTTAAGAAAGTACCCTGAATTGTGAGATTTTCACTCTCGGGGTAGGCAGGTATGGGATCAAATCGGGCGCATTGGCCCCGGAACAGAGCACAGGCAGCCACATGGGTCAGCAGGTGCTGAGGAGGACTGGTTAGAAGGTCTGCCCCAGTTCTCTGAGACTTCATCCTAGTTGTTTTAGAAGATTTTAGACCCACCAGACCTCACCCCTCACACCCCATCGCCCTCACCGCTCGCCCTCATCCCCTCCAGGTCACCTCATTCCCCTCCACTCAACCCCATGGCCCCTCGTACCTTCCTTGCCAACTCCATAGCCAGTCACCTAGTATCCACCACGGGCAGCCCTCAGGAATCATGCGGAGGTGAAATAAAATTTACTTCTAAATATCAAGTACAATTTTCATTATACAGGCTTGATCATGAAAAATCTCCCATTCATTAAAGCATCAAAGCTTTCAAATCTTCTCGAGCGGTTAATCTCTTACCATTATTTAAAAAGGGCACAAGGGACAGGCCAGAAAATTATAGGCCAATTAGTCTGACTTCGATGGTGGGCAAATTATTGGAAACAATCTGAGGGACAGGATAAACTGTCACTTAGAAAGACACCGATTGCTCAGGGATAGTCAGCATGGCTGTGTTAAGGGAAGATCGTGTCTTACTAACTTAATATAACTTTTTGAGAAAGTAACAAGGAAAATTGATGAGGGCAACGGAGTGGATGTTGTCTACATGGATTTCAGTAAGGCATTTGACAAGGTCTCACATGGCAGACTGGCCAGGAAAGTGAGATCTCGTGGGATACAGGGGAAGGTGGCAGGTTGGATCCAAAATTGGCTCAGAGACAGGAAACAAAGGGTAATGGTTGATGAATGTTTTTGTGAATGTAAAACGGTTTCCAGTGATGCTCAACAGGGCTCAGTGTTGGGGCTCATGCTGTTTGTTGTACATATTAATGATTTAGACTTAAATGTGGGAGGCATGAGTGGGAAATTGGCAGGTGACACGAAAATTGGCCATGTAGTTGATAGTGAAGAAGATAACTGACAACTCCAGAACTGTATCAATGGTTTGGTTGAGGGGGCGGAGAAGTGACAAATGGAATTCAATCCGGAAAAGTGCGAGGTAATGCGTATGTCGAGGGCAAGCAAAGCAAGGGAATACTCAATAAATGGGAAGTTATTGAGAGGGGTTGAGGAAGTGAGAGATTTTGGAGTGCATGTCCACAGGTTCCTGAAGGTGGCAGGACAGGTGGACAAGGTGATCAGGAAAGCATTTTCTTTATTGCTCGAGGTATTGAATACAAAAGCAGGGATGTAATGTTGGAACTGTATAAAACACTGGTTAGGCCACAGCTGGAATTTTGTGTACAGTTCTGGCCACCACATCACAGGAAAGACATAGTTGCTCTGGAGGGAGTGCAGAGGAGATTTACAAGGTTGTTGCCAGGGCTTGAAAATTGCAGCTATGAGGAGAGATTGGATAGGCTAGGGTTGTTTTCCTTAGAACAGAGGAGGCCAAGGGGTGACCTAATTGAAGTATACAAAATTATGAGGGGCCTAGATAGGGTAGACAGGAAAGACTTGTTTCTTCTGGCTGAGGGCTCAATTACCAGGGGGCATGGATTTAAGGTGATTGACAGAGGTTTAGAGGGGACATGAGGAAAATCTTTCTCACTCAGGGATGGTGGGGGTCTGGAATTCACTGCTTAATTTGATGGTTGAGGCTGAAATGCTCAATTCATTTAGAAGGTACCTGGATCTGCATCTGAAGTGCTATACCCTGCAAGGCTACGAACCAGGTGCTGGAAAGTGGGATTAAAATGAGTGGCTAGTTCCTTTGTTCTCTTTTTGGCCTGTGCAGGCATGACAGACTAAATGGCCTCTTTCCGCACCGTAATTTTTCTATGGTTCTACGGTTCTATAAAAACAAACAAATTACTGTTCATACCCTTAATCCTTTAATAGCCTCTTTAAATTGTCAATCAAATCGTGAACTCAGAAGTCCCTGCTATGATAATTTTAGCTTTTCAAATTCAGCCACTCATAATGAACAGCCTTTAGGGAAATGTCAACTAAGAGCTCTATTGAAATTGCTTGAATAGATGCTGCACCAGCTGGCCTGTAAATCAAAGCAGTCCAACAGAGGTTTATTTTAATAATCGCTGACAGATGTAGCCAGTTTTTTTTACAGTTTGAAGAGTGGGTGAATTAAAAAAACTTCAGATCACGACAGTTAAACAAATCTTATCAACCCTTCAAGAGTGTTTATATCTACTCCATAAATTTGTAAATCCCACATTGCTAGTTAAGACCCTTGCAACATCCATAATGGGGCCTGCTTGAACTCAGCACTAAGTTCAAATTGCTCTGCTGAGTTTGGGTTTCCCTCCTCTGTGACTCATGCCTCCCCCCTTTCCCCTTACTGGCAAAAATTGGATCTGTTGGAAATGGAGGCAGGACTTCCACATCCAGTTCCCGCTCACCATTTTTAAAGGGCCACGGTGTCTTCCTGACTCCATGAAAATCTGGCCTGAGAAAATGTTGTTATCAAAGAGAAAAGGCAACATACATGTTTTACCACACAGGTCTGCCGAGTGTCAACTCAATGGACACGGCTTGATGTTGATTTTGACATTGTGCCTTCAACTATTTTCATAAACAATTTATCAGTGTTACAAGATGCTTGGACTGTGACAGCATACTTATTTTAACCCAATCAATCAATGCAAAACATGCCCAAATGTTTACCTTCTTTAAGTTTACCAAGGAACGGATTTCATTAATGTTGAATGGTAGACCAATAACTATTGCGATCCTGGGGCTGGATTTTACCAGCCTTCTAGTGCTTACAATATTCCAGGAGGTTTATCATGACTTCACGCTTTCGACTGTCACATCTGGTAAAACAACTTTTCGCCTATCCCTGATATTTGTATAATTAATAAATTATGGTGTTTAAAGAAATAGGGGGTTTAAAAAAGACACCTCATTTTTAAGGCCTCTGTGATTTCTTTCCCCTAGGAAAAATGTCCAAGTGTCCAGGAGAGTTATTATTGTCTCCTGGAGACTCCAGGCAATCCTGCAGGATTGGCAACCCTAGACTCGGGAATGGCAAAGTTGCTTTGGTGCAGTAAGGGGTACCCTTCCTAATCCAGTAGTTATCCTACAACTAACCATGTAATCGTGAATGTCACTGCTTAATTAGAGCTCTTAATTTCTGGTATCCTACTCTTTTATGAACCTTCTATTAACTGTCCTGTAGTGACCACAGTTTCATATCTAAATCCTAAATATGGCCTCATCAATGCATTATAGAGGATTGCAACAACCTGCTTTAACTTTCGATCAAATGTCCTTGACTTGCTCGCAATAAATCGTAGAACTTTAAAGGCCTTGTTGATGACTCTATATTGTGTGGGTACTTTCTGTGATTGGTCATTAATCACACTCATTCTTTAGTCAGTGGTCTTTAATCACCCTTATATCATGTTACCGTTCCACCCTTGCCAATGAAAGCATTGGGGTTTTTAACCATCTTTCCAAGCAAGTTCATTGTTATTTTAACCTATTTGTTTATAGAATCATAGAATCATAGAAGGGTCACAGCACAGAAGGAGGTCTATTGGCCCGGTCAGTCAGTGCCAGCTCTCTGCAAGAGCAATTTAGCTAGTCCGAATCGTCTACTCTTTCCCTGCATCCCTGTAAATGTTTTCCCTTCAGGTGTTTGTCTAATTTCCTTTTGAAAGCCATGACTGAATCTGCCTCCACCATACTCCCAGGCATGGACTCCAAATCCTAACCACTCGCTGCATAAAAAAGATTTCCACTCATGTCGCTGTGGGTTCTATTGTCAATCACTTTAAATCAGTGTCCCCTGGTTCTCAATCCTCCTATCTACCCTGTCTAGACCCTTCATGATTTTGAACAGCTCTATTCTGTTGAACCTCCTCTCGACCTTTACAATAGATTAACGCCTTTAAAATAGTGGAGAGAAGCATTACATATGAATGCTAAAACATAATTTCAAGACAAATATTGTTTTGCAAAATAAGGCAGCGGTGGTTGCTTGTATCCATGCAAAGTTTTGAGGTGAAAATTTTTGCGGTTCCTGCAAAAAGTGGCCATGTGCACTGGATGTTGCAGATGAGCTTCTGTAATGCTTTAGGATATTGGATTTTTTTCAAGGTTATAATCATATACAAATGCATGTGTCTAGTTGCAGCTGCCTTGTAATGTTCAAGAACAAAATAGAAGTGAAATCCCTCCATCATCTCTGTTATTCTGTTCTGAATGAGTTCCTAATCTCAGCTGTGCTGTTGTGGGCGAGGAACCAAGTCCAAAAGCTTCTGTCACATTAGAGAAAGGAAAACTACAAGAGTCGTCAACAAGAGAGAATCTAACCATCGCCTCTTGGCATTCGATGGCACTACCTTCGCTGAATCCCCCACTATCAACATCCTGGGGGTTAATATTGACCAGAAACTGAACTGGGACTAGCCATATAAATACTGTGGCTACAAGAGCAGGTCAGGGGCTAGGAATCCTACGGTGAGTAACTCGCCTCCTGACTCCCCAAAGTCTGTCCACCATCTACAAGGTACAAGTCAGGAGTGTGATGGAATACTCCCCACTTGCCTGGATGAGCGCAGCTCCAACAACACTCAAGAAGCTCAACACCATCCACTTGATTGGCACCCCATCCACCACCTTCAACCTCCACTCTCTCCACCACCAGCGCACAGTAGCAGCAGTGTACACCATCTATAAGATGCACTGCAGGAACTCACCAAGGCTCCTTAGTCAGCATCTTCCAAGCCCACAACTGCTACCATCTAGAAGGACGAGGGCAGCAGATGCATGGCAACACCACCACCTGCAAGTTCCCCTCCAAGCCACTCACCATCCTGACCTGGAAATATATCACCATTCCTTCACTGTCACTGGGTCAAAATCCTGGAACTCCCTCCTTAACAGCACTGTAGGCATATCTACACCACATGGACTGCAGTGGTTCAAGGAGGCAGCTCAGAACCACCTTCTCCAGGGCAATTAGGTACAGGTAATAAATTCTGGTCCAGGCAGCAATACCCACATCCCATGAACAAATTAAAAAAAACTCACACCCCTCATATTATACAGTGGAACTGCCAAAGGCGACTTTGGTGCCTGACACACATGGAGATGGTGGGTGCACAGGAGAGTTGCCAACTCTGGTTGAACGTATTCCTGGAATTTTCATTGCATCAGCCCCTGCCTCCTGTCATCCTGCCCACATGCTCCTGCCATTGGTCACTCAGCATGTCCATTCTCACTCCAGTCCCTGCAGCTTCTCTTGCCAATTGGGAAATGAATGGGCTTTTTGGGCAGAATTTTAAAAGCTTGGGCTGAGGCTTTTCCGCTTCTAGCCAACCTTGCAGGAGGTGGGTGAGCAAATAGAAGTGACCACCTGCCCACCAATGACGGGTAGCCAATTAATGCCAATGAACTGGCTAACTGGGCCCAGACAGGGGATGCTGCTGGAATCTTACTGGTGGCAGGCAAAGCCCGGTAGGTTCCAACAAAACATCCCTTACTTAATCCCCTTACCCCTGAGCCGCTTCAGTCACAGGGCGACAGTTGTAGTTGCAGGTCCCCCTCCACCATTTTGGCACGGCAGCTGGGACCGCAAATAACGTTAGAATGTTCTTACATCTTCCAAGAGCACTTCCATCTTAAGGCACCCTCACATTCTCCTGCCTCCTCTCCTGGTGGGAATGCTGGCAAAACATCTTGGTGGGCCCTCCCATTAGCCCAACCGGATGCATGTCCCACCTGAATGGTGCTGTGGGAAGTCGTCTCTTCATTGGCCACCTCCAGTAATCGCTGTGGACTTGCTTTTCATCCCCCGAAAATCTTTTAACAGCAGTACGACTCCATCTGGTATTACCCAATTAGATGGTTTTAGACTCTCAGCCAAACAGCTTTTCTCCTCCCACCTCCCCTATTTTCTAACACATGAGCGAAGGTGTTCAAAGGAAATGAAATTAAATCAACTTTTTTGATAATTCCTCAATGATTTTGCTCCCAGCTTGTTCACGGCAGGGTCCCGGAGATTAATCTGTGGTTCCTCGAGACCCCAATGCCAATGCTGCAGGTTTGGCAACCCTATAGTGTACACTGGGGAGACTGACAAAAGAGATGGGAGAAACAAAGTAAAAATAGCTAGATAGCTCTTAGCCAAAAGCACTGGAAAGGAATCTATCTCCTTTGTGAATATTTGCAGTTAATAAATGCGCAAGTTTAAAAAGACATTTGGTACTCTAAAAGGTTAATCTGCTCTGTTTCATTTCAGTGAAGGGGAGGTGATCACCTTCTTGGGTGATAGTGATTGTAAACATAAACAGAAATTCCAGCAAATGAAAACTCGACACAGAACAGAAAGAAAAGCCACTCCCTTGCATCAAAAACAAAGCCAGCTAACAAAATGGTTCAAATTTAACAAAAAAAAAGGGGATTGTGTGTGACATTTATACTTCTGATCTAAGGCGTGGGCTTTCAAACTGTGGCCTCAGAACCAAAGAACCAAAAGGGGATAGCAGAGGGCTCCTCAGGTAATCGGATTTCCTTATCTATTGATTCACTGACACATGGGCCCAGGTCTTCGGTTCTCAAGGTTGTCGTACCCCGGAGGTACCCTGGAAGATGTGCTGGAATGCATGGGGACTGCCCGGGAAGCTTCAGTTTCTGTTGGGCAATTACCCTGCGTCTGGAACCCTCTGAAACTCCAATTTAAAATCCGAGATGTCAGACGGTTCTGACTCTACCAGCAGAACCGTTACCCAGGAAAGGTTAGAAAGATTAAAGCCACTTCTAAGACTTGGGTAACTATAATACTGACCCTTTCAACCCCCCCCCCCCGACACTGAACCCCTCCCAACTACACATCCGACACCTGACTACCTCTCCACCCCCTTGATTACGACCCCCCCCGACCTTCCGCTACCCCCAACCCCAGCCCCTCACATTCTAATTACACCCCCAGCTCCCCGACTATCCCACCACACCCTAACTTCCCCCCACCTGCAACTACCCTCATGACTGCCTAACTACTCCCAACCCCACCGCCACCCTCCCCACCACCCACCCCCCGCTACCCTGCCAAGCACCCGACCCACCCTACCCCCTCACCCACTTACTTTACACACTTACCTTTTCTCCTGTTGGAAGTGCCTTTGGGACATTTGAACTTACAGGTTAATAACAGCTAGTGGCATAAATGGGGGCGCGGGGTGCATGGCTTCATTCCCCCAGATGCCCCTACACTATACTGAAGGACTCCAGGAGTAGCTCCGCTCCACATTTCGCTGCAGACCCGGGTTGGAAGTCCGGGCGAGAAATGTGGAGCCCCCGTCTAAGGTAGGAAAATAGGAGTGGCAATCCAACGGTGAAGAAGATTCGGCCCATTATTTCTATTGTTGACGAGTAATTAAAAGGAACATTTTCTTCAATGGTAGCTATGTTCACTGACCACTTTGAAGGGAGAAAGAGTGCTAATATTTGCAGACAATCCCTGCACAGTAAAGTTTGTAAGCCTATAATCTAAGGATCTTCAAGGTGAAGAGGGACAATCATAAATACCTTGCCATGTAATCTAACAAGTCCCCACAAAACACACATTCCCCACCCCCCCCCCAACCCCCCCCCACCCCGCCACCAACCCACCCTACTTAATGTTACCAGAGTGCTCCTGGTGAGTGTTAGCCTTCATAGACAGCTGTTCTGTCTGGGACAGAGCCAGAGCAGTGCCCAGTGGCTGGATGAGCATGTTCCCCCAGACCATAACAAAAGGTACAGTGTGCTGGCTACCAGACCGAGCTAGATCTTCACTGGACACCAGCACAGCAGGTAGCCCAAAGAAAACCTAACCTTCCCCCAAAGCCGCAAATGAAAAGGCCAAAGAAACCTCTGTCAAAGTCTCCGTCAAACCTCTTGCCAGTGTTTCTTTTGAATTAAGAAAGCATTCAGTTAACTTCAATAGACTGTGTCACCAGAGAGAAAAGACAGGTGCACAAGTAAGTCACCGATATATTTCTCTCCACATGGGTCCATCAGCTAGGGGACAGGGCATGGACTGAGCAGCAAACTGCTTGGCGAGTAAACACCAATCTCCGGCAGCCTCTACTTGATTTTCTTTGCGACCTGATATCCCTCTGGCTGCTCACTCTGTTATTTACTGTATTTTTTCAAAGCTTCTTGGATTCCACCAAATTGCAGCCCTTCTAATCCAAGGAATGTGCTCCCTCTGGACCAGTGAACTTGCCGATGCCACAATTTGGAATTATTCTCTTTAAAGGGGCCAAGCAGTGAAAGTAAATCCTCCTTGTACTTCACTAATGGATCAACATCCTGGGATAGAGTGAGGCACTGGCACCATTGCATAACTCATCACTGCATGGTTCATTATAGCCTTAGTTTGAATTCATTAGACAAATTAAAAAATATCAAATCAAAACAGAAAATGCTGGAAAAACTCAGCAGGTCTGACAGCATCTTTGGAGAGAGAAACGGAGTTAACATTTCAAGTCCATATTAAATCAGGAGCTGCAGCAGAAATAGTTTCTGGTACAGAACAGACAATGCAGTCAACATCGAACCCTACAGTAGAATTCTGGGGAGGGTGACTAAAGCTGCTCAGGGACTCCGGGTTGGAAATCAACTGTTGGAGGCGCTGACTTTGGGATGAGACGTTAAAATTGGGCCCCCATATGGCCTTGCAGGTGACTTCAAAGATCTCATAGCACCATTTGGAAGAGGAACAGGGGAGTTATCCCCAGCTCCCTGGCCAAATTTATCTCATAGCCAACACCACCAAAACAGGTGATGAGGTCGTTTATCTCATCGCTATCTGTGGGAGCTTGCTGTGTGTAAATCGGCTGCTGTGATCCCAACATTACTGAAGTGGCTCCACTTCCAAAGGCTGCAAGTTATTTTGGGGCTTCTGCAGATTGTGAGAGGTGCTATATAAATGCAAGTCTTTCTTTGTTGAAGCACTCCTCCACTGCCTCTCCTACCCTTGCCCACCACTTCAACCATTCCTTCTCCTGTGCATCTCTGGGATTTGAGTGCAGACAGCAAGCTGGTAGACCTGGGTGCTTTCTATCCACTGCGGAGAATTATGCAATGCTTTCACTCCTAACCATCCCCGCACCACACCGCCCCCCCCCACCCCCAACACTGCCAAGATAATGCTGAGATAAATTTATTTGGAATTGCACCCGTTGGATTATAGCTCCTTACCCATCTTTCTCCCACTTCCTCTCGCTAAATATTTGCCCTTTGTCACACATGCTAGTTCAGTTCAATCATTCACAGAAAATATTTGCAGAGGATTGCTTAATTTCAAGAATGGGAATGTGCAGGGTGCAGAATGCAGCAGAGAGAACAGAAAGGGACATCCTGAGGCTTTGGGCCTGACACACAAATGCACAGGAATCTCTGGCCTGAAAGGGGAGAGGGGGATTAGGTCATTAAGTGGACTAATATAGCACACTATCAAGGTAATCTACTGGAGAGAAAAGGAAACTTGGTAATAAAATGACATTTAATCACCAGATGCAAACCTGAAATGGGGAGGGGAACGAGAAGGGAGAGAGATAACTGACATATCATGGTAGCATTTTAGCCCTGAAAGATTAAAAAGGTCAAAGTTTAGGGTGGCAATGAACAATAACACTGGGAGAGCAGTTTTTGGAAGTATTGAAGTAGCCCCTTGTGTCCTCACCGCTTGCACAATGAGAGGCATTATATCAAAGCTGCTCACTATACCAGGTATCAATTTAAGTTTATATAATTAGAAAAGATCAGTGTGATATTCCTGAGAACTGGTAGCTTTGCAAAACCACATGAAGCAGGGCATAAACTACCCAATGTGCTTAAACTGACCTCAAAATCCTGCTGACTTTGACACAGGTAACTCGACTCCCTCAGCCCTGTCCCAGACTGACTGGATATGGGGAGCTCCTGAAGTTAGAAGTCTGCCAAGCTCGCAATTATTTCTTCATGTCGTGTAGCAACAAGCCTTCTTAGGTTACTTCTCTACAATGGCTCAACTTTCTAGAAATCAGCTCTGCAACAATGATTTAAAATTACTCACTGCTTAGCAATTAGGGCCTTATTCTTTCTTTTAAACATGCCCAGGTTAATACTTTGAATTTTAACTCAGTGGGGGGGAAACAGACTCAACATTTAAGAATAAGAAAGAGCTAAATATATATTCCATAAAGTCTACATTATTCATTTGTTAACATGTTAAATAGAAAATTTACCTCGGGACCCAGCTCCTGGAATGACTGAAGGCATCATTGTCATCATTCCAGACTTCTCAAGATGAAATATCTTAGTTTGGAACACTTTTCTATTCCCAGTGTCAGCATCAAGCACACCCATCTCAAATACAGCATTAACAAAGTCCACGTAAGAAAGACTTGCATTTATATAGCTCCTTTCGCAACATTCCAAAAGCTTTACAGCCAATTAAGTACTTTTGAAGTGTTTTTTATGTGAGCAACGCAACAGTCAACTTGCACGCACAGCAAGCTCCCATAAACAGCCATGTGATAATGGTCAGACAATCTACTTTGGTGCTGTTGATTGAGGGATAACCGTTGGCCAGGAAACATGGGAGATTTAGCTCCCTGTTCTTCCAGTGGCACCATGGCATCTTTTACATTCACCTGAGAGGGAAGGCAGGGGCTCAGCTTAGCGTCTCATATGAAAGACAGCCTCTGACATGTCATCCTGGATCATGAGCTCAAGGGCTAGATTGTCGGAGACTGGACATACGACCCAAGAATCGTGGCGGGACCCTGCAGAAGTCCCACATGCTGACCTCCGTGGGAATTGCCCGGAAGGTTTCAACTCCTGGTGGGCAATTCCCCTGCTCCCCAGGGCCCTCTGCGAAGGTCTCCGACTCTGAGTTAGAGTCGGAGGTTCTGACAGTTCTATGAAACTCGCCTGAGTAGTTACCCGGGCAATGTTAGGCAGAAAATTCCTGGCCTAATTCCTGTGTAACTATTGAAATGACCCCCCAATCACTCACAATGACACCCCTGAATCCCCCTTGATCCCCTGACTACCACTCCAGACCCCTCGACTATCCTCCTAAACACCTGACCTAACCTGACTAGCCCCCCCAACTGATTACCCCTCCTGACATGATCCAACCACTGCCAACCTCCCTTTCCACTTCACCCAACTACCGCCTCACCCAGATGCCACCTCACCCATCTACCACCTTACCGCCTGCCACCCTACCTACCTGCCACCTGCCACATCACCCACCTTCCCCTCTACCCACCCAACACCTCACTCATCTGCCACTCTATCCACTTACCCACTTACCTCACTCACCTTATCCACTTACCTTACCCACCTACCCACCCTACCATTCTACCCAATCATTCACTCACCCACTCACCCATTCACTAACATTCACAATGGGCCTTTAAACTTACCAGATGGCAGCTAGTGCCATAAAAAGGGGACCTGTCAGACCTGCTGAGTTTTTCCAGGTATGTTTTTGTTCCATAAAAAGGGGACTTGTCTTCTCTTTCCCTCGATGCTAAAACACTGCAATGGAATTCTTCGAAGGACGCTGCTCTCCGCATTGCTGGGGAAGTCAGGTTCAGAAGACCCAACAAGAAATGTGGAGCAGCATTGAGATGCGAAAAAATTTGAGTGGAATGGCAATCCAACGATGATTGCCACTCCGTGTAAGTCTGAGCCCAATCTCTGGAATGGAACGATGAAGCCTCAGCCTTCTCACTGAGATGTGAGAACGTTACCTACTGAGTCACAGCTGACACAGCGAAGTACTGTACTGTTGCTCACTAACAATGTTAAATCTCCCCATTTAGTCATTTATTAATGATCTATAGCCTCCCACAATGGACCAGTAAATTCACAGGAAGTAATCATATACTGAGTTAACTATGACCATTCACAGTGGTCATTAAGTGGGAATTGAGTCTCAAATGGCAATGAAAAAAAACCCAAAACCCATCACAATGCCCAATTATATCAGTTGAGTTTTCGGCTTGTTGTAGCAGGTAGGCTTAAAGTTCTGGAATGGCCTCTTTTCCTTCTGGAAAGAGATTTTCTCTAAAGTTTTTAACACCAATGAAGATTATGCTGGGTGGAATGAGACTCAATGTGACAATAAACCTCAGGGCAAACTCAGTAAGTTGCGCATCACCTGGGTGGAAATCAGGATAGCTGTCACCTGCCGACAAAGAGAAAGCGTGTCAGTGAGGGGGAGAAATGGGCCCTTTGAGGTTTCAATGAAAGGGTTAAAAAAATTATGAGGTTGGAGCAGGTGCAGCCAAGAAAAGGGAATGACCCCATACTGTTGGAGTGCCATATGCTTAGGAAATTTGGTGCTGTTGAAGGTTGCCAATATTCCAGTGTCCTTAAACGTTGGCAGCTAATGGTGTCATTAATCAAAGTGATAGGTTAAATAGTGGACTGTCATTTTGCTCAGTGTGGCCCTGAGTATCTGCCAAAAGCTATTTCTATTTCCAGTGTACTTGTGTTGAAAACACCAATATACAACACAAATTTCAATGCAAGTTTGTTAAACACACCATCGTGTGGGAAAATGCGTAGAAAATGTCCCTAGCATCACAAAGAAGTGACAATGCAAAGTAAATTACAAGTGATTCTTTGGACCACAAGAATGTCTGCTGAGTTGAAATCATTAACCTACAAGATTTTGTTTAATTGAAGAGACTAGTTGAAGGTCCAACACCTGCAATGCAGGACATCACCATGGTTAAAAAAAGTAGAACACAGGATGAGGCGAATCAAGAAGTAATGGTTGTTGATCTTGGATTTCAATACCCTGTGAATTGTAGGAGTATGGGAGGACTGAGGAAAGTTCCACAGTCTTGAGGAGTTAGGATAGAATGAGTTAAAATAGGAGATACTCCAATGAACCTGGAAAGTCAGCCTCAGACATCATCACCAGTAGTCAATTGAAGTCATTGGGATTGAAAAGCAGGAGAGACGTGTATGGGAAGCTGGTCTTGCCCAGGGTTAAAATTACCCCTACAATCCTACGAAACTGTGAGAAAATGCTCCATTCTCAGCGTCCACCCTCACGATGGAAAACTTGGCCAAAAAAAACACGATGGGCCGGGAGTTTTCTCCAATCTGTTCCCGCTCCGCATAATAATTCATGGGAAGAGCAGTGCAAGCTCTATTTACACTGCCGTCTCTGGTGAAGTCACACTGGTGGAATGGATGAATCTCTGAGGAAATTGGAATCATAGAACCATAGAAAATTTACAGCACAGAAAGAGGCCATTCGGCCCATTGTGTTTGTGCTGGCTGGAAAAGAATTTTTTTTAAAAAACTAGCTGCCCATTCTAACCCCACCTTCCAGCACCCGACCCGTAGCCTTGCAGGTCACAGCACTTTAGGTGCAGACCCAGGTGCCTTTTAAATGAGTTAAGTGTTTCTCCCTCCATCACCAAACCAGGCAGTGAATTCCAAACATCCACCCCACTCTGGGTGAAGAAGTTTTTTCTCCTGTCCCCTCTAATCCTTCTACAAATCACCTTAAATCTTAAATTCTCAGCTTGTGTGCATGGTTTTCGATCCTTCTTGGCATACCTCTCAGACCTTAAACGGAAATGAGTGCTGTAGCCCAGTCAGTGCTCTCTGATCATCTGGACCTTTCATGGGCACTGCCAGGGATGGTTTTAATTGTGTGTGGCATGCACTGAAATTGTGAGTGCGTTAATAAAGGACGATTAATTAAAGCCTTCCGCGACTAGTGGAAGCCGCAGGGCCTAGCATCATTTCCCTCCAAAATGTTATTTTGGTAAGATTCCGTTATAGTTTTGCTTTTGTTACAGTGCCTCTTTAAGGGTCTGTTCATCAGTTAAGTTGTTCATTTGTTTATTGGTAAATTCAAAAGAGTATAAAGGATGATTGCAGTGCATCATTGGTCCCCCAAAATAACATTTTGATTTAGTTTGCTAAGTTTCCTTTCAATCCTTATCCTTTGTTAAAATGTCCCATTAAATGGTTATCACTCTAACTTAGTTGCTTAATTTGTTAATTAGTCTATTTAATATGGTTCAATCAAAAGAGTTTGAGGAATGATTTTGCTACACAAAATGTGCAAACATAACCACCCCATTTAGATTCTGTGCTTCCTGTGAACTCACAAGTGTATTAATAAAAACAACTAAACTATTGCATATTTCATTAAATTAAAAATGGAAACTTTTTTATTTGTTTATGGGATGTGGACATTGCTGGCTAGGCTGGCATTTATTGCCCATCCTTAATTACCCTTGAGAAGGTGGTGGTGAGCTGCCTTCTTGAACTACTGCAGTCCCTATGGTGTAGGTACACCCACAGTGCTGTTAGGGAGGGAGTTCCAGGATTTTGACCCGGTGACAATGAAGGAACGGTGATATATTTCCAAGTTAGGATGGTGAGTGGCTTGGAGGGCAACTTCCACGTGGTGTTGTTCCCATGTGTCTGCTGCCCTTGTCCTTCTAGATGGCAGTGGTCGTGGGTTTGGAAGGTGCTGTCTAAGGAGCCTTGGTGAATTACTGCAGTGACCAGAGTACATAATTAACTCCTGCCTTACTGAGCCCCAAACATTTGGATTCAGTTGTGGGATTGTTACAAACCCAGGGAGGAAACACAGGCTTTGTTTTGCACACTCTGTAACTTTTTAACTTTAAAACCAATATAACCCGTTGACTGGCTATAAATGGAGTACTCACTGCAGAACATGGTGAATACACCAACATAGTTTGTTTCAGTTGTTCATTTTAACAGGAGTAACTGCATAAAGATAAATTAAAATATCACTTGTGATTGTCAACTGTTCACAGCTGAAGCAATTCATTGCATCTTGAGTCAAGTGGTACAGGAACTGGAAGGACATGCCCTCTCAAAGTGCTCCAAATGGTGTTAATCTGGCAAAGGGGTAAGCATCTGGAGATGAAAGAGCTGCAGTGGGCCCCTTAATGTTCAGAGTGAGTAGTGTTTTAGCATTTCTGTTAGGGACGAAATCCTAATATCATTCAGATTTCCAAAGATATCGGAGATAGGCCCACATTGAGTGTGTTTGTAAAGTTATAAAAATGTTTGACCAATTTAAATTGTGCTTCACATTGTTTTGCTAATTTAAAGCAAAAAAAAATGGCCGTCTCTTGCTTGCGGTTAATATATATAAATCAGTTCAATGATCTGCTAGTTGTTTGAGATGCCTTATTGGAGCATTATTGCCGGTGGGTCATCATTGGCTGGTTTTTAGTTACTTTTTCCCTTTAACAAGGCTGCAAGCAACAAAAAGAACAGTGAATTTTTCTCGATTTACGACAAAACCAAATATATCAAATGACAGAAAATAGTGACAGGTTAAAGAAGAAATTATGCCTGAGATGCACGTTATGGCCTGAATTTTATGCTCTCTCACCGGCAAGTTTTTAGATTGAGGGGGGGTGGGGTGTGTGTGAAATTGAAGGAACAGGATTCTTTCCGGGTTCCTGCCCACCCTGACCTCGCAGTGGTTTTACACTCAGGCAGACAGGGCCTTGGACAGGAAGCCCGCTCCTTGCCCCAGTTTAGGCCCTTAAATGGCCAATTATTGGCCACTTAGGGCCGTTTCCCGCCCAGCCTCAATTTTTACGCTGGCTGGAGGATTTACCTGGCGTGGGCAAGGCCCATAAAAGAACAGGCTTAGATCACAGATGGGAAGGGGATGGGGAGGGGGAGGCACCTCCACCAGAAGCTCCCTTCTGATTGGCCAGCAGCTCTCTCAAAGGCGGGATTTCCTCCTGAGTGAGGGGTGAAAGTTCCGCCCACAGCCAATGAATGCTCATTCAAGCATCAAATAGTGTATTAAAACATGAGGATAGAATATGAGGTTATTGTACAGTTTTTAAGATGCCAGAATACAATCCCATTTGTCAATGGGGTGTTTAATATGCGCAGAACCCGTGCTTGAGAGATCCCAGATTCAGCTGCTGAGAAATCTCATGAGTAGAGCTTCAGTCTTCCTGATACAGGATCCACATTCTTCCGACAGCCCACATACATAAATCCAGTGAATTTAGGTGACAAGTGCCACATGCATACTACTGGGGATTACCCAATTAAAGCCAGGCAGATCAGGAACAGAAAACTGTGGTAATTTTAACGAGGATCACAAAGCAGCGTTCTGCTATTTGTGTAACTAGGGCCAACCAGCCATTGAGGTGTTTTCTGAAGCTGAGCTGAAAGAACCGGGGCTTCTATGCTACCAGGTCCCATTAATGAATCGGTTTAGCTGATGACCCTCGGTGGAGTCCTGTCATTCTAGTAGTCTCAGATAACGGACTCTGTCATGGAAGGCTCACTTGGTTTCAATCTCCAGTTGACAAGTCTTGGAGTTAGCTTGATTCCCCAGGAGGATGAACAAGTACCATAGAATTACCACTCCAGAAACAAGCCATTTGGACCAACTGGCCTCTACTGGTATTTATGCCCTACAACGTCTCTTGTTCTTAGGCAGACTCTCGGGATCAAGGATGACTCGCTTCCACTCTGGTTCGATGGGTCCTGAGATGGCTGGTAAGTCCACTGTGCAATCTGCAGGCTCTCCCACATGCAGCTCAGGTGGTGCTTGGAGGGTCGGGCAGATGACTTGTTTGGAGGTTTGTGCGTCCTCTCCGACACCTCAACTTTGCCTCTGTGTGTTCCCGATGATCCATCTCCTGATGTGTCCAGTGCCTTCCTGTATAAACCTTCTCCATTTTGGTTGGTCAAAAGCCAGGGATCCCCATGAATCAGTGGGGGATGTTTGATTTCTTTGAGGATGCTTCGATGACATCCCTATTGCATCTCCATTGTCATCCTGGGAGTCTTCAGCTGCGACCGAGTTTGGTCCCAAATAAGCTCCATGTGAGCCTCCTCTCATTCGATTTCATTTCAATCTGTTTCTAGCTGTGCACAAGGTCCCTGTCACTGGTAAGTCCAAACAGTATTCTATTGCTGCAGTGGAATAAAGTAGCAGATTTTAACCAGTACTGAGGTGTGCTTAATGGGGTGATGGTGGCATAGTGGTAATATTACTGGGCTAATAATCCAGAGGCTAAGGCTAACGCTCCAGGGACAGGAGTTCAGATCCCACCACAGCCGTTGGTAGAATTTAAATTCATTTAATAAAAATGGAATTGAAAACCAGTCTCAGCAATGGTGACCATGACAACTATCATTATTCTCTATCACTGACTGTTGTTAAAAAAAACCCCATCTGGTTCACTAATGGAAACCTGCCATTCTTACCCACATGTGACTCCAGACCCACAACAATGTGGTTGACTCTTAACTGCCCTCTGAAATGGCCTAGCAAGCCTCTCAGTTCAGGGGCAATTAGGGATGGGCAATAAATACTGGCCCTGCCAGCAATGCCCACATCCCATGAAAGCATAAAAAAAACTGACTTTATGGTCAACTCACTGCCTTTAAACTGACATGCTTTATACTGAAAAGCTCATTTGACCCATCAAGCTATTATCAGTGGTATCATAAACCATCCAGCCAAGCATAGAATTGCATCTTGAATTCACTTAGTAGTATTGATTCCATGCATTTAGCACCTTATAAATAAATTTATTTTCCAGCTGAGTTGTGGACCAAGGGAGGGAAAGAGAAAGAAATTTCCTTGAGCTTGGATTTTAACTTTATTTTTCCAGTGGCTCAGCATGTTACTAGAGCCCCGTGGTTAGCATATCTTTCATGGAAACACCCATGTGTTATCTCTCTGCTTCTGGAGTTTTAAAGTTTGCTAGTTTGGCATACATCAATATTTCCACAAAATGCTCATCAAAGGCAGAATTCAGCACTGGCTAGTGAAGTCATGTGAAAATTCTCAAGTTTGAGCCCACCATGAACTCCTTGGAGCCTGCTGGTATTTGTTCTGTATGTGGCGATGGGAACACCAATGCAGTTCAAAGGGATTGGCCTGGAAAGACCAAACACGTCATGTTGTAGCAGCTTAAGCCCGAGGGCCTCATTGGAGAGAAGATGGATGTGGGATGATGCTTTGCCATTTTTGCCATTTCTATTTTCTTGCTGACATGCATCACAGAAAACTCAGCTGTTTCGATTCCCAGCTCGGTCATATCTGAACACAGATGGAAAGACGCAGCTCACAGACATGCTCTGACTCATGCAGTCAGTCTCTCACAGCACACAGAAGGAATCAATCGTTCTTAATGGAGGATTAGCTACCGACAGCAGCAAGAGCAACCAATTATGGGAGGTGCCATAATTTTTGGCGCACCACGACGCTGTGCCTCACCGAAGGAGTTCCCCCTTGTTCATCCAGCCCTCGTACCATTGGAACTGCTTCTCCTGCCTTCAGGAGAAGAGAGAGAGGACAAATTGGGAGGGGATAAGGGACAGGGGCAGTTGGATGATGCATTGTCCCCTGTTCCAGTGGAAAATGTATCTGAAGAACAGTTTTATTCACTATGAATGCTTTATTATTCTGTATGAGCAACACCATTATACAGTCAAAAGTTTCACCAAGACCAATAGAATATTAATTAAGAAGAAATGCCGTTAAAGAAAAATGCCACAACACCAGTCAAACCATCATTTGAGATTACCTCGAGGTTACAAACAGATGTTACGCTAACACAAGCTCTTTTGTGGATCATTAATTTAATAGAAAGGTAATCATTTTATCCCAGTGGTTTATTTGATTTCCCCAATTACCAACCCCCTCCCCAAACCGCAACAATTGATTCCTCCATTTTTGTTCCTTTTTCTCTCCTCCTCTCTGTAAGTATTAGCCCCTCTCCGAGGTCCGTGGGCAGCAGTCATCTTTAAAAAGTATTGGCCCCTCATGAGGTACACTAAAATGGCTCCACAGTGAACTTTGAAGGAGTGGAGACAATATCAGCCCTATTCCGGAAGTGACTCACAATTTGGGTTGGAGCCTGGATCCATCAGGTTTTCACGTCTTACGAATTGCTGAAGATCTGACTGCAGAGGGGACAGGACCTTCATCTGTCAGACTCCTCTAAATCCATGGACAACTTTAGGCTCATGTCTGGTGACATTCCAAGGCTATCCTGGGAACTCCATTCAGCTAGCCCTTTGATAGGCCCAATGGTACCTATAAGAGCAGGTGCAGGCCCTCTTGGGCTTTAGAAAGACTCCACTGCTGCGGCTAATTAAGTTAATTGATCCCAGATGAACAATTTATCATGGTGCTGCTCTATTCCCTGAGCAGATTAATTCAATCCTTGCCCATGATCTTTGGGCCTTGGGAGTCCTACACTGAAGAAGCAGGCCGTCCTAATTATTCGGATGACCCAAGCCTGGAATTTGGGGTTGTTTCACCCACAGGGGTACAGTGGTGGGTGGAAATGCTTCATTGGACTCCCGTGCCTTTGCATGGGTCCTTTGAACTCCCTGCAGAACAGTTCTGCTTCATTGACACAGCCATCTGATACAAACATACAAACAAGGAGCAGGAGTAGGCCATCAGCCCCTCAAGTCTGCTCCACCATTTAAAAGATCATGGCTGATTTGAAAGGAACCTTAAATCTGCATCCCACCTACCCCCGATAATCTATCACCCCCTTACTGACCAAGAATCTATCCACCTTTGAGTTAAAAATATTCAAAGACTCTGCTTCCACCACCTTTTCAGGAAGAGAGTTCCAAAGACTCACAACCCCCTGAGTGAAAAAATTTCACCTCCTCTCTGTTTTAAGGGGGCGACCCCTTATTTTTAAACAGTGACCCCGATTCTAGATTCTCCCACAAGAGGAAACATTCTCTCCACATCCACCCTGTCAAGGCCTTTCAGGATTTTATATGTTTCAATCAAGCAGCTTCTTACTCTTCTAAACTCGAGCAGATACAAGCCTAGTCTGTCCAACCTTTCCTCGTAAGAGAACCCACCCATTCCAGGTATTAGTCTGGTAAACCTTCTCTGAACTGCTTCCAAGGCATTTACATCCTTCCTTAAATAAGGTGACCAATACTGTACACAGTACTCCAGATGTGGTCTCACCAATGCCCTGTATAACTGAAGCATAATCTCCCTACTTCTGTATTCAGTTCCCCTCACAATAGATAATGACATTCCATTAGCTTTCCTAATTACTTGCATGTTCTTGCATACTGGTCTTTTGTGATTCATGCAGTAGGACACCCAGATCCCTCTGCATCTCAGAGCTCTGCAATCTCTCACCATCTAGGTAATATGCTTCTCTTTTATTCTTCCTGCCAAAATGGACAATTTCACATTTTCCCACATTATGCTCCATCTGCCAGATCTTTGCCCACTCACTGAACCTGTCTGATGATCTCACACTGGAGATAGAAACACCATCATTTGCTCAGAAGGTGTGAAATCAAGTGTGTGGCTTAATAGAGACAGGAAACGTCCATCTCTGTGTTGAGGGCCATGCATTTTTTTGATTATTTCATATTAGATCATTCCATTGTTTTGTTCTTTTGCTCACTCCACCTCCTCATTGTCTTGGGATGTCAGTTATCCCCTTCCTCCCCCGTCCAACCCAATACAAGACCCATGGCTGAGGACAGAAAAACATTAGAACGCAAGAAATAGGAAGAGCTGGTCATCTGGTCCTTCAAGCCTGCTCCACCATTCAATCAGATCACGCCTGATACACGGCCTCAACTCCACCTCCCTGCACTTTCCCCAATACCCCTAGGGCAGGATCTTCCCCAATACCCCTAGGGCAGGATCTTCCCCAATACCCCTAGGGCAGGATCTTCCCCAATACCCCTAGGACAGGATCTTCCCCAATATCCCTAGGGCAGGATCTTCCCCTCTGTGGACTAAGTGCAATAGCAGGCGGGAAAAGTGGCGTTTCCCCCACTGGCCACAATGGCAGCTTTTCATGCTGATTGTCCACTTCTTGCCTCATTAAATATGCATCAACAGGAAACATGGTATCTCATGGGCAGGTGGCCTCTGATTCACCCACCCCACTGTGACCTCAGCGAATCATTACTCCAGGAGCCATATTCAAACTGCACCCACACGCATAGCTTTCTCAATACCTGCATCCCAGTTCTGCTTCAGGCGAGAGATGACCCCCCAAACCAAAGAAGTCTGCAGGGCCCAAGTTTAGTGACACCTCGCTGGGTCACCTTCTATATGCCATCAAGAATCGCCAGGAGGTGCTCTACCCCTGTGATGGCAGAAGGAGGTCCTTAAACCTCACTACTGCGGCTTGGGGTGAGTATCAACTCGCACAGAGGAGATCAGCCATGTAGTGCAGGAAGAGGATGAATGATCTCATCCGTTCCGCCAAGGTAAGTCAACCATCTCATCACTCTCAACTCACTTTCACAAGCCCCTCACGCATTTGCAGGATGACACTCCATGGGGATCTCACACAGTGTCAGCTCAAGGGACATCATTATCTCACCACACCTATGATGGAGGAGTCTATCCGCCTTCAGTTTGAGGTAATAGTGCCAGCATGCTAGTGCATTGAAGTCAACACTGGTACAATGGCAGCCGCCATGGAGACCTTGGTCCAGGACATGGGTCCTGTACTTCGCCAGGAGTTGCACTCCATTGCTGTAGACATAGGTGGCATCTATCAGTGGCTGCCCGAGAGGAGACAGGACACCTTGAACTCACTCCAGCTATCTCTTCTCCTCAAGGAATCAGCTAGGGGCCCTCGGGCACCCATAGGGTCAAGGACCAGCAGTGGGCAGCCCGTGTGACTCTGAGAGTGTCCATTTGATCCTAATCCCCTCTGCCTGTGACCCCATCACTTCCAACTCCAAAGGCCGAAGAGGGTGCACCTGCCTCACAGCAGGAGACCCAAAGCAGCCTGAGGCCCTCCAAGTCTTAACCCTCTAGAGGACGCCTGCCAAGTCATCACAGACAATAGGGCCTTGCAGTCAGCAGGCTGCCTCCACCTCCACTGTGGATGTCAGGGATGCACCAAGAGGTAGCCGTAGAGTTAAGAAGATCAAGAAAAAATAGGAGCACAACATGGCATGGGTGTCCACCACATGTATATACTTGGCACCAATATTTCTGAAGTTACACCCATTCTAAATCTCCTCTTGCGTGCCTCCTCTGTATACTGAGTTGTGTTGTGCTAGATCAAATGTCACACCGTGTTCCCTACCCCCACTTATCGCTGATTTTGCAACATGTGCTTCTGGTTGATGCTGTGTGCAGGTATCTTATCATAGTATGCCCTGCTTCTCAGTTCATTCCTGACATCAATGATGCCTCACCCTCAATGTAAAGTGCGCTTCTGTGAGGCATCTTGTCGACATGCAGGTTCAAATGATGTTCATTCTTGGCTGTGTAAGGTGGAGGTTCAAGTAGTCCCTTGACTAGTCTCCATTGTGGAAGGTGAAGGTGTCGTGTAGAAGGAGAGATGTAGATACGCATGGAGAAGGGTAATCTTTCCTTGAACTCCATGCTCTCTGTCATCCATGAAGGTTTGCAATCTATAATCCCATACTCAGAGGTTCTGCGTGCCCCTGCCAGTCTTGTGCATTGTCAATTCTCCAAGCGTACATCTGCTAAACTAGCCAATAAGTGTGCGCACCCACCCACCTCAATATGCCAGTGCTTTGTCCCTTGTGGGCACAAATTTGCCGTGGCGCTCAAAGCTACAGCTTTAACCATTTTCCACCTTGGAATAATCTGCAAAGCACCCACAAGGCTATTGTCAAAAAGAAGCGCTGGCCCATTCATTCTGCTCAGCCTCCCCTCTCCGAGTTCAGCAATGCTACATCTATATGGAGATGTGTTGCGGTCAATGGGACCATTGAGCATGGTCTCAATGCTCATTTGTCAGCTTGATGGGAAGACAATGCTGAAGGACAGAAATAGGCGAGAAGCTAGGATGTGATGCAGCTGATGTACTCTCTTTATTATCAATGAAGAGGAACCTTGAGAGCTCCAAGGTGTGCCTGCACCATGGGGCCACAAGAGCCAGGACTGACCATTTTGGGAAACTGATGGTGTGGAAAAGGAGGCTTTTTCATATCTGGCAGGCAAATGTGTTGTGAGGTGATCTATGTCCATTGAATGATCAGGTTAATTGGGGCCCCGCATTCCTAACTGAGAGTGGAGGGTCTCAATATAATGGGGATTAAGGTAACACTGAGGACTGAGTGCTTTGAACATGTGTTAACACCTGTTGAACGATCTTGCCTACCTTGGTCCAAGTCTCACCTAACAATATCACCATTGAAGTTACACAACCATCTGTTGCTGGAGATGGATCCCCTTGAGGCACTTTTTCAGATTAAACGTGTACTTCCAAAAGTCCACTGAGGACTGCAGTGCAACTCTTGCCTCTTGTAGGCTGCCTTAGTGACTGGGATGCTCTGCAGGAACATTGAAAGAAAGGCAGGAGTGAGCATCAGCCTCCAAAGTTTCTCTTTCTATCGCTGACAAGTGAGTGATTGTGGGTTCAGGGGCTTGGTTACAGTCTAGGCACTTTTTAGCTAATACAACTCAGGCCAGTGCAATGTCCACTCTCAGAGAGTCACAGTATGCTCCCCCACTGGCCCCATTACAATAGACCAGCTGCTATATGAGATGGATTTAGCCAGGCGTTTGGATGTCCTGCATTTATTCGAGGTGATAGATTACCCATTCAGTGGACTCTATGACTACATCCTTTGGAATACAAATGAGGGCACTTGCTCTGTGAGGGGATGAGATTGTGTTAGGGGGAGTCTGGGAGTTCCCATCTCTGAACCTGGCAGCTGCAGGGTTCTAGGCTGGGGTTTCCAAGTGGTTTCTCCTGTTTGTCCAGTTGCCCACTTGTTTTTGGGGTCATTATCACAGTGGGGAATTACCACGATTAGTCCAATGGGCCATTTAGGGAGATCAATGATTGGAATGCTTTCGAATTAATCTCGCATGAAAGCGCCATTACATTGAAGGCTTCTGATTGCACCTATAGTTATTGAGATGCACCTAACATGTCTCATTAGCTGTTCATTCCTCCTCATTTGGTAATACAGATTCCAGATGGGCACGTCTTTAATCAACCCCCCAATGCCGTGACCCACTCCTCCCCGAAGCCCTTACATCCCTCCCCAGCAGCATTTTTCTTAATTTCACTTTTTACTGTGCCATTGCTTGAGCTGCCAAGATGGTGGTTCTCAGATTTTATTACCAGACCAGATTTGACCCTCCCCGTGTGACTGTGGAAATCCCTCCCATTGTACTTGAGGAGCAAAACATTCAGGTTTCCTTCCCTCCTGTTACCCAGAGTCCCCCCCTCCTGTAATCCTTGATCCCATTATAATTGTCCCAATATGATATCCCAGTGTTACCTCCTGAGTCGTTTGAGATGAATGTGCCAATGTCCCATGTGGACCTCATCCCTCCCCACCTTGTGGCCTATTGTACCATCACATACAGGGACCACTCCACCCCATGAGACCATCAAGTGCACACCCCGACACTACCTGTCCCTGGTTTACAATCTACAGATGCCTCCCTTGACTGTGACTGTACAATCTGCAGCCGAGTACTAAGCCAGAAAATCCCCTGGACCACACCCTATGCACATTATGCTGGGAACAACTGATAGTGGACTGACATGCCCTTCCCCTCCCTTGTTGGGACAAGGACTGATTTTGGAAGCTCAGCAATGTAAGCTGAAGCTCTTCTTCACTCTACAATCCCCCCACTCTGGCCCTGACTCGCTTATATCCTTCTGTAAGACACTCAGTTCTGGCCAAGTGAACATTTCCCCTGCTCCCCCCCACCCCACCCCAGTCATGTGTCTGAGTGCACCCTCCCCCAAGCCTTTGCCCCTTGCCTTGCATCTGTCTTGTCTTCCTGCCCCCAGTTGAACCCTTGCCCTCCAGCCCCTTCCATTTCCTCTCTCTTGACTCCCTCCCCAACACCCCCAGTCAAGCCCTTGCCCTGCAGCACATTACAACCCACTCCTGCCTTACTGCTTGTCTGGTATATAGAGCCATGCCTCCGCATCCCCCCTTGACAGCAATGTGATGCTGCCTGTGAAGCCGGCTCAAAGGCGGAGGTGCTGTGGGTACTGCGCAATGCAAGGTAGGTGAACAGACCTTGAAGTCACGAGTGATGCGCAGGTCGCCAGGTGCTTGTCCCTTTCATGCGGTTGTGAATCAAGTCGGTCTGATTAGATGCCGGTGTGGCGTCTTGATCCAGGGTGGGGGTGGGATTCCAGCAAGATGCCTTGATAATGAGCATTCATGATATTCTAATGTATTCAAATGGCGTTCCCGACATGGCACAGTGGGGAAAGAGTGCCGCCATTGACGGCAGAAGCGCACGACGCAACCAGTTTTCACGCCGACGGGAAATTGACTTTTTGGCTCCTGTGATATTTCCTCCTCCTGCCCCCGGGTGGGGGCGGGACCGGAAAATCCCGTCCTTAGTGTACAACTGTCTAATGATCACTGTCTTGAAGATATTCAATGACAGAACACCAACAGGTCTCTGGGATGAAGAATTCCAAAGGTTCACGTCCCTTTGAGTGAAGAAATTTCTTCCTCATCTTCGTCCCTATTAGAAACATAGAAACTAGGAACAGGAGTAGGCCATTCGGCCCTTCGAGCCTGCTCCGCCATTCATTATAGTCATGGCTGAACATCCAACTCAATAGTCTGCTCCTGCTTTCTCCCCATATCCTTTGATCCCTTTCGCCCCAAGAGCTATATCTAACTCCTTCTTGAAAGCATACAATGTTTTGGTCTCAACTACTTTCTGTGGTAACGAATTCCACAGGCTCACCACTGTCTGGGTGAAGAAATTTCTCCTCGTCTCAGTCCTAAATGGTCTACCCCATATCCTCAGACTGTGACCCCTAGTTCTGGACTCCTGGGTCTATGACCTCATGTTCTAGATTCCCCAGCCAGGAGAAACATTTTCTCAGCAGCTACCTAAACCCCTTAAGAATTTGTTTATGTTTCATTTAGGTAGCTTCTCATTCTTCTAAACTCAAGGTTCTGCTCAACCTCACCTCACCGGACAATCTCCTCATCCCAGAAACCAGTTTAGTGAACCTTTGTTGCATTTCCTTTGGGGCAAGCATGTTCTTCATAGGTTAGGAGGCCAAAACTGCACTTGATACTACAGATGTGGACCCACCAATTGCAGTAAGACTGCTTTACTTTATATCCTAATTGCTTTGTAAGGATGAAGGTTTGGTGATGTCCTCCGGTGCCCCTTTTGATTTCACTCCATGCTGATTACTTGGAGATGCACAACTGCTTCTGGATTGCCCTTGAAGTCCACTTCACATGGATTATACTAGCAACTGGTTCTTGTTCCAATTCAACACAAGAGGGCCTTGCAAGCAGAGTTATACAGATGCTGTACGGCAGGAAAAGGCGGGAGGGAGGTGAGGTGAGTAAGCAGTGCCAACAATCTCTGCATATGCATGAAATGACTGAACAGCATTCTCATTATTAAGTGACTTTTACTGTAACAATTCATTCTTAAGCCTTAGGGAATGAGCCAGCAGACCAGTAGTGCATAAACCCCTTGGGTGAATAACACTTGGTAATCAAGGCAAAACTGTCAAATTATTTTCAGCTAATGTTATATTACAATGTTGTTCCAATTACGATAATCAGATTTTCTTGAGAAACTGACACAAACACACACGCTTATTAAATTTGATATTATAATCCTGGCCATTTCAATAATGCTGATGCGACCACGTCAATAAACTGAGATTCTACATTTAACGTAGCGTTTGTCAGTGGCAGAAAATGGTGGCTTTTTTGTGTTTCATTGCAAGACTGTAATTATTTATCGGGACTGTTCTGCACCTCAATGTCTGCTAAACCAAAGAATGTTCCAAGTACTGGATGTTGATTAACAGTGTGAAAAAAATAACATCTACGCTGTAATTCACTGATTGTAATGAAAATGACATGGAATTTGATCCATTTTCATAGACATAGTTTGCAGATAATATAATCCTTGTGATCATAAAGATTAACATTACTTGTTTACAGAGGTAAATCTAAATTATCCTACTAAGTATAAAAAACCATAATGCAGTAAAGGATATAAGGCTGTGTATAGACTACAACAGCAAATGGCATGAAGGGACACTTCAACCTGAACATGACTCTTCACTCCAAGGAGGGCATGGGGGATGGATGAAGGATGGATGTACCTTCAGAAGTGGTTTCACTGGAGTTAAATCACTTCAACTTTCACTCCAAGGATGGATGAAGGATGGATGTGCCTTCAGAAGTGGTTTCACTGGGGTCAGGTCACTTCAACCTCTGCTCAGCGTTTTCAGTCAGAAGATTATTGTAGTACATGTCGAAATTTCCACTGTGTACTGCCTGTAGGTGTACTCTCTGTGGGGACCTCAGATTCGTGGGCAGAATTTTATCTTAAACTGCCCAGCAAGAGACTGACAGGATTGAAATAAGTCCTTTTTTTAGCCACGGTTTTAAAATGAAAAGTAAAATCGAATGGGATACTTAATATATTGCTGACCCCAACCCACCACGTTTCTACTGGGTAAGTTAGGTTAAAAATATCCACATAAAACCTGCCATCAAGAATTTGCCACATGAATTTGCATCGTATTGCTCCATGGTGTAGAGAGCTGTCACCCTGGATGTGCTACATCACTGCTCATAATGTTTCAGAGAATGGAGACAGACTTGGGAACGCCTTCGTTCAGTCCGCAAGTGCGATCCCATGTTTCCAGCAACCTGTTACTTTCATTCCTCACTGTGGTCCCACTCTGATCTCTGTATTTGGCCTCCTACCCTGTTCTAATGAAGCTTGCTATAAGCTCAACGAACAGCACCTAGTCTTTTTATTAAACACGTCATGGCTTTCTGGGCTCAACAATTCCAGGTTGGTAACCTTTGACCCATTTTATTTTGTTTCTTTTTCCTCATTTTGGGCCTTATTTTGTTTCTGGGCTGCAGTTGTTTATGATTCTGCCATTCATATCTTCTCTGGACACATTTTTTATTTATTTTCTTGTCTCATTACCACACCCTTTTGCTTTGCACCATTAAATCTATTGACATTTAATCTCTCCTGTCTTCCACTTGAGCCCAGACCTTCTCTCTTGTTTCCATTCCCCTTTACCCTTCCACACCTCCCGCTCCATTTCCCTGCCTCTGTACTTGCTTATAGAAGCTGTTCCATCGCTAATGTTTCCCAGTTCTGACAAAAGGTCATCAAGCTGAAACGTTAACTCTGTTTCTCCCCAGATGCTGCCAGACCTGCTGTGTATTTCCAGCAAGTTCTGTTTTGTTTTGTTCTTGAAGATAGTCTGTGTCTGTTTAAAATTGGGTCTAACTAAAATAAGAGTCAGTGTGGTCCTCATTATCATGAACATGCAACTACATCAGAGAAATTCCGGAGCTTTGTACATCTTTGTGTATTGTTACAGCTGCAGAGCTTTGGCATTTTCACAATTCAACAAAAAAACACCCTTGAAAAATGTTCGCTTTATTTCTGAGCCACATACTCAGGGCAATTACAGATTAACTAGTTATTCAGCTCACTGTAGACAAGTTTGGCATTTATAATTTGAGATTAAATGAATAAATATTTAGAAGTGCATACATTAATGAAGGAAAGCAGCTGTTGATTTGATGAAGGCGAGAAGATAAAAGGAATTCAGTAGATGCAGCATAGTTGGGTAATCAGAAGGCACTTGATAAGGTGCCTCACAAGAGGCTTTTTAAAAAGTTCTTTTTCATGGGATGTGGGGATCATTGGCAAAGCCAGCATTTGTTGCCCATCACAAGTCATTTCAGATGGAGACAGCCACATTGCTCTGGGTCTGGAGTACCATGTAAGCGTAGCAGATTAATCAGATGGGTTTTTACAACAATCGATGATAGCTTCATGGTCACTATTACTAAGACTAGCTTTACATTACAGATTTATTAACTGAATTTAAATTCCACCCAGCTGTCATGGTGGGAATTGAACCCATTTCACTAGAAAATTAGACTGGGTCTCTGGATTATTAGTCTAACAACATCACCACTACACCACCTAATCCCCATGACACTGCTGCAGAATGTTCTGATGAAGTGTCATATACAACCCAAAATGTTAACGGTGTTTCTCGCTTCACAGATACTGCCAGACAGACTGAGTTTTTCCAGCACTTTCTGTTTTTATTTCAGATCTTCTGCTTCCACATTATTTTGCTTTTATTTGAGTGGATAGAATGTTAGTTGACAGATAGGACAGAAAGACTTTGGGAAATGGGTAAATACACAAACCACAGACGGATTGGATATGATCTATCTGAAGAATCAGTGCTGGGTTCCCTTTTGTTCTTCGTGTGCAGATGATCTGGATGTGGGTATACGAACAAAAGCTCAAAGATTTCTGACAGCACCAAAGTAGGAAACTTTGACAAGTAGGGAGAGGCACTACAGGAAATTTCAGGAAGACAAAGATTGTTGAGCAGAATGCATAGATGGGTGAAAGATGGTTTTAATATCTATTTGTGGAGTCATATATTTTAGGAGGAAATACAGGGAATGAAAAGTTGCTAAAGGATGTGAATGAACGAAGAGCTCTAGCAATTTAGATACATTCCTTGGTACATAGAGAGATATTTAACATAAATGGAGATACAAGGTTATGGGGACCAAAGCAGGACAGTGGAATCAGATTGCTCCAATGTCGAACCAAAAAAGAGACTTGCATTTATATAGCACCTCTCATGATCTTAGGACATCCTAAAGCACCTTACAGCCAATGACATTTTTTTTTTGGAGATTGTTGAAATGTAGGAACCAGTGTTGACACAATCAGCCTGCTGGCCTTTTTCTGTACTGTAACCCTCTCTGGCTCTGTGGATTTTGTGTGCAAAATGGCTACCATATTTATTTACATTACAACAGCTGCTGTGCCACAAGATAATTCGGTGTGTGTGAAATGCTTTGAGATGTTTCTGGGAGATGCCATGAAGCATTTTTAGATACAAGTTTTTCTTTCCTTTCATAACTTTGTGCTTCCATCACTGAAGTGAGGAGAAGACTCTTGTGGGAACCCAAATAGAAATGTCAGGAAAAGATCACGTTCTGTGATAAAGGTATTGAGATGAAATGGGGATCTAATCTGTCAAAAAGAACAGTCAGCCTCCCCCCCTCCACTCACAGTCTACGTAGTTGCCTTTGCAAAGATAGACTTTAATCCTGATAATTGAAAGCTATTCAGAATTACCTCAGATCCCATCTTTTTCATCTTCGCTCACTTTGAATGATGAACAAAACATGGGGGACAGTTGAAGGGGAATGTTTGGCAGTAGACAGAGTGATGCCCAAAATAATACTTTTATGCCTTCCTCAGCAAATGCAATGGCTGGCTACAGGTTTAAAAGGGCAGTAATCATGGTAACCAATCAATTTGAGATAATAAAAGCCACCTGACATCTCAGCCCATCACATTGTGAAGGACCCACATCAAAAAATTCCAACCCCTTTACCGTAACATTAGACCAGGCCTTGAGAGCAATGCTGGGCAAAGAGAAAAAAATTACTTGAAGCAATCAACCAAGGAAAATTGGTTCCCATTATGTGGCATTCATTGAGCAGGTTAAAGTTTCACTAATTGTCTGATGTGAGAACGTGGTAACGTTTTATTAACCTTGAAATGAATCAGCAAAGAGCTTATGAGTGTTTTTCAACCTTGGCTTAGGCCGCACCTTCCTTCTCAAGGTGAGAGCTCAAGGTACAGAGTGGCTTTCATTATATTCCCAGGTTTCATTCTAATGTTTGCAAATGCTTTTGTACTGACTTCATCTTTTCACAGCCTACTCTTTCTTCTTGGGTGTTTTGTTATCTTAGGCTCAGCATTATCTCATTGTCTGTAGTAACCATAAATCTCTCCAACAATCACTCGCATTATATCAATTTGAAATAGCCTCTTTCAAATGCCCCATTGTTGCAAGTGGGATGAATACACAGAATGTTGATACAGTTACAGATGTGTTACCTGTGTGGCTACTCACTCCCAGCCCCACAGCACGGCCAGCTCCCAGTTGCTAGTTTAACAGTACATGGAGTTGTGGGAAAAACACCTGAAGCAAATTCAAATGGAGGAAAATTGCAGGGTAGTCAAACCCATGACTTCAGCATCAATGTTCTAAATCCTATCACTTGCCAACAAAATGACTGCTCAAACAAACTTTACTTTAGGGTTTCTGTATTTTTGTTTGTGGGAACTTATGGGAGGGAGTGGAATTTTGAACTGAATAAGGGGAGGAATAGTGTCCGAATCCAGCACTGCCAAGACAGGAGCAGAACGGAACTCGCTGTATACTTAGACCATAAGAAATTAGGCCATTCGGCCCATCGAGTCTGCTCCGCCATTCAATCATGGCTGATAAGTTTCTCAACCCCATTCTCCCGCCTTCTCCCCATAACCTTTTATCCCCTTACCAATCAAGAACCTATCTATCTCGGTCTTAAATACACTCAACGACCTGGTCTCCACAGCCTTCTGTGGCAATGAATTCCATAGATTCACCACTCTCTGGCTAAAGAAGTTTATCCTCATCTCTGTTCTAAAAGGTCTTCCTTTTACTCTGAGGCTGTGCCCTCGGGTCCTAATATCTCCTACTAATGGAAACATCTTCCCCACGTCCAATCTATTCAGGCCTTTCAGTATTCTGTAAGTTTAAATTAGATTCCCCCTCATCCTTCTAAACTCCATCGAGTATAGGCCCAGAGTCCTCAAACGTTCCTCATATATTAAGCCTTTCATTCCTGGGATCGTTCTCGTGAACCTCCTCTGGACCCTCTCCAGGGCCAGCACATCCTTCCTGAGATACGGGGCCCAAAATTGCTCACAATATTCTAAATGTGGTCTGACCAGAGCCTTTTAAAGCCTCAGCAGCACATCCCTGCTTTATATTCTAGTCCTCTCGAAATAAATGCCAACATTGCATTTGCCTTCCTAACTACCGACTCAACCTGCAAGTTAACATTAAGAGAATCCTGGACTAGGGCTCCCAAGTCCCTTTGCACTCCAGATTTCTGAATTCTCTCCCCATTTAGAAAATAGTCTATGCCTCTATTCTTCCTACCAAAGTGCATGACTTCACACTTCCCCACGTTGTATTCCTTCTGCCAGTTCTTTGCCCATTCTCCTAACCTGTCCAAATCCTTCTGCAGCCTCCCCGCCTCCTCAATACTACCTGTCCCTCCACCTATCTTTGTATCATCTACAAACTTAGCCAGGATGACTTCAGTTCCTTCATCTAGATCATTAACGTATAAAGTGAAAAGTTGTGGTCCCAACACTGACCCCTGCAGAACTTCACTAGTCACCGGCCACCATCCTGAGAAGGACCCCCTTATCCCCACTTTCTGCCTCCTGCCAGACAACCAATCTTCTATCCATGCTAGTACCTTGCCTCTAACACCATGGACTCTTATCTTACTGAGCAGCCTCCTGTGCAGCACCTTGTCAAAGGCCTTCTGGAAGTCCAAGTAGATAACATCCATTGGCTCTCCTTTGTCTAACCTACTTGTTACCTCCTCAAAGAATTCTAACAGATTTGTCAGGTTTTTAGCCATCAAACACTCCAATTATAGGCATGGCATCAGTGCCGGCTTTACACATAAACTAAGTAACCTACAGCTTAGGGCCGCACATTCTGAGGGGTCTCTAAATGTGAGAAAAAAAGACTAAGGGCGGAATCATCTCAGATTTGCACCAAGTTTGGTAGTGGGCAGGAAATAGGGCATTTTACCCACCGTCTGCAATGGAGGCTTTTTACACCGTATTGTCCCAATCCTGCCTTGTGAAATTTGGGGCGGGATTTACCAGCCCCACCCGTCACCGGAACTGACCGGTCCCACCGAGAGTCAATGGCAGAGTGGCAATTGCAAACTGGATTCATGAAGCCGTGAAACCAATTTTTGGCCTTCTCACCACATTGTCAGCTCTAGCCACTGAACACGCCCGACGCCAGCGGACATGGAAAATTCCGCCCCAAAGGCCAGGATCTTACAGCCCCTTCATGGCGGGACCCGCTAGGGGAGATTCGGAGGCCCAGCCGAAATTCCATTGACTCTTGGTGGGACCGGTCGGTTCCGGTGACGGGTGGGGCTGGTAAATCCCACCCCAAATTTCAGGTTTTACATAATCAGTTGAAAAATGAAGGGGACAGGGAAAAAAAAGACCCTAAAATGGACATTTTGGTTCTGATATGACAAAAATATACTTATATGGCTACACAATTCTTGAATTTATAAATCTGCACAGAAATAACCATAAGTCATATCCGTGGTGCTGCCCTCTCCCCAACAGTAACATAATCCATTTAGATGCTTCGATCTCTAAATAAGAGTGCCTTAAATGGCATTTCCAAGACAACAATAAATATAAAGGTATTTTTATTTTAAAACGTCTTCCTTTAAAAAAAAATTCTAATATCTAATAGAGTGCAAAAAAAGCACATGACACAGTCTTAATCGGTGATACAGTTCTCTTCGCAAAAGTTTGTGCAGCAACATCAGTTTGTACCTGGTCCGGGTGGCACAAGAATCTCCCGTTCTCTCCTTGGCACCAGGTAAATATATATATTTTTGAAATATATATGTTGTATTTCTTACTTCTTCTTTACTTGTAAACGTCAAGGGTTGAGTTCAAAGAATTTATCTCAGGTTTAATTGTCTCATTATTATCGAGAGGCCTGTTAAAAAAGAAAGGAACTTTTGAAAGTGGATGTCAGAAGAGATAAAATAAACAGCAGCTTGAAGGACGGATAAAACTAATTACCAAAAGTTGACCGTTAATTCACTGTGAAAAAGGAGGGACCTCGTACTCAAGAGAGTCAGCTGGGCCCAGAGCATCCATCACTCCTACTAAGGTAGACAATACAGATGTGAAAGCAAACTATGGCGAATGCTGGAAATCTGAAACAAAAGCAAAAAATTGCTGGAAAAACTCAGCAGGTCTGACAGCATCTGTGGAGAGAAAGACAGAGTTAACGTTTCGAGTCTGAATGACTCTTCTCAGCTCTGAAGAAGTCATACAGACTCGAAACGTTAACTCTATCTTTCTTTCCACAGATGCTGTCAGACCTGCTGAGTTTTTCCAGCATTTTTTGTTTCTGATACAGATGTGAATGTGGCTGCTACACCTGAGAAGGTTACACAGCCTGAAATCCCAGCTGAAGGAATTAGGCACACAAAGTCCAATGACCTTGGTCTCTGGGGTGTCTTGACTGAGGATGATATTTCATTCTGGACACAGGAAGGTCCCTCAGAGTATCAACATTAGAATGGCCCATTTGAGAAACCGAAGTGGTCATTCACATAACCAAATTAGATATTGTTCAAAGTGTCTTTTTCATTCACCGATATGATAGCATTACTTTAGACGCAGATTAAAGCACTGGTTAATTTGCCCCAAATAACACAGATAAATCCAATCTTGAGAAAGCACATCTCCTGTCTTGTAAAGTGTTGATGCCAATTCCCGTGTGGCAAATAAGCCAGGATCTGTGCTGAATTATCAATTTTCTGGCATTCTTTTCCAACCACGAGGAACTGGGCTGAGAATCGCACACCTCATTTCCAAAGGGGAACTATATAGCTGACGGACCTCCATCTCACCAGCTCGCGAGGAAACCCGGAGAAGAATGCTTCTGTTCCTCATGGATCTGCACAATAGTTTCCCCCTCTCCTCAAAGTGCTGAGGATAGAGAGTAATAAATTGCATGAAGAAAATGGAACCACCCAAAAAAACATCCTTTATACATGGTATTCCCAGCCTACAGTGAGATTATTGCACCACAGTAGGATTATGGTTCCTACACATGGAAGGTTTTCAATCTTAGCTGAATTACATGGCATACAAGAGCCAAGGTATTTCTTCATAAGTCACTCCGTAGTGGCAAATTTGCCAGCACAGAATGCTCTGCTTGATCTGCAGCTCTGTGCCTCAGGGAGATTTGCAAGCGCACACTCTGCGTGCATGTGTGAAGTTGGCGGTCGCACTCCCCACCCTCCCACCGCCCACACAGGCAGCGCTGAGCACTGCCGCTCGTGTTTCGCACTGGGTGGGCCTTAATTGGCCCGCCAGCGTGAAATCGCGGTCCAGCCCCAATTGTGGGCGGCGGTCAGCTGCCCGACCACCTCCACCGAGCCTACCCGCCAAGGGCAAAATTCTGCCCCTAGATTACTCTCGACTAATAAAGAGGCCCAACGAGTATCTCTGTCACTTTCCTGTCTAGGGTGGCCAACGTCAGAGATCAAAAATATCACACGCTTGGGGCAGCAGCACTGCACCATGCACAGCCGTCCCATCCACAAACCTTCAACTAAATAATAATCATCGTGCAAAGAACAATAAGGAAAGGAATGAGCACTGGCCCCACTGTGCCAGAGCAATCAGACGGAGGCACAGAGATGACCCTGTTCAGGGTAGAGACTATTTGCATTGTTGATGACCCCAAAATAAAAATACTGGACATAAAGTTGGCAGACAGTGGACAGTCCAACTAAAAACTGGACCGGCCGGTATAAAACAAGGGGCAACCCTGAGGGCAACAGGGCCATCCTACCCCTGTCTGTGAAGCTCATGGTAACAGCAATAATAGTTCCGGAATAGGAACTGGCGATGATTGTCCAATCAGGACATTACATAAAAACAAACGAATTTCACTCAGGAAGAAAGAACGGACTCGCAAAATCCTCTACAGCCAACGAAAAGTTTTGAAGCATTGTCACGGTTGGAATATCGATAACGCTGTGGCCAAGTTGCACACGGCAAGCTCCCACAAACAGCAAAGTAACAAGGACCAGATCATCTGTTTCCGATGTTGGTAGAGGGATAAATATTTGCCAGCCCACCAGATCTCAAGCTGTTCTTTGAAGTTGCGTCATGGGGACAGAGTGTTATGTACCGCGGGTGGGCACGTGCCCAACCCGAACAGACGTGGAATAGTGTGAGATGATGCCGGACCAAGCATCCCGACGTCATCGCGCACTCGAACGATATTTCACTTGGCGTGCGCGCGCAGCTGTTGGAAGCGCACCGGCCAACAATTAAGTGGGCAATTTAAGCCCAATAACAATGCAATCAAAGTGATTTCACGTGGCCCGTCTACACTTACGCTTGGCGGACAGGCCATTCTCCCAGGCGACATTCACATTTTTGCTCAAACCTCGATCTGGGGATGTGGGGGGGGTGGGGTGGGAGCTGGGATGAAATCTCCGTGGGGAAATAAAATAAAAAGAGATACCTGGTTACTGTTTTTTTTTAAACGAGGTTTGCTTTCGAAACTTGATTGTGCTGCATGGACATACTTTGCAGCACTTCTGTCGTGTCCTTTGGTCTGTGGAGGCCTGCAGCCCCCTTGGGGCAGCGCTCTGTCTTCAGGGAGCTCTCTCGAAGCGCTCACCTGCACCCTCAGTTAAGTCGGCGCCCCGTCCCCATCCTGGCAGCGCTGAGCATTTCAACACGCGTTTCATGTTGGCTGGTTGGTAATTGGCCAGATGGTGTGAAATCGCGAATGGGGTGGGGGGGGTGCGATCACGGCCAATGGCCCATTTCCCGGGCACTCCCGGGCCTGCCAATCACGCACACCCGACAGCAAAAAAATTCAGACCATGGGCTTTGTTACATCCACCTGAGAGGGCAGACAGGGCCCCGGTTTAACGTCTCCTCCAAATAAAGTCTTTGACAGTGCAGCAGTCTCTCAGTGCTGGACTGGGAGTGTCAGCCTAGATTTTATGCTCAAGTCTCCCAAGTGGGCCTCGAGCCAACCTTGCGGCACAAAAGGCAGGACTGCTACAACTGAGCCATGGCTGACACCGCCCCATCCTACCCCAGATCCCAGCAGTGAAGGATTTTTTTCAGCCAAGCAGGTAAGCCTTAACTGCAGCCTTTAAACTGCTTGTGTTTCTTGTGGTACTGTGGCGCGAAAAGAGGGAATGATAATTTTTTTTCTTGGACTGACAATTACAAAGCTGCAACGAACAGTTGGTGCTGTTGACGTGGAAATATTGTCTGTGCAGCAACAGTAACACTGACTGAGATTATCATGAGTGTAGCCTTTAGATGTGAAGTGAAGATGTACACTGGTTTTACTTCCTTCAATTTGCCTCGAAAGAATCCTTTTACATTAACTGGATGATGATGAATTTAATGTCAATTTGCAGCCTGGCCCTTTTCATGCGTTGCTGCTTACATTCAAAGGAATTATAACTCAGGCTTATTTTTTTAGTAATCAAATTCTGGATATATTCCAACACGTGATGTATGCATGAATCTGAAAGCACTGAAATTCCATTGTATGAAATATTAGCATTTGAATGCTGAATATGTTTACATACTGTTCCTTTGTCTCCTCTCCCCACAGAGGTGTTAATCCATTTCAAACAAATGGCCAGAAGCTTGTTGGAATAGTTGACAAATGAATTACATTTCAATCTGTTAAACGTTCACATGCCAGTATCCACTCAATGCTATTTCAATTTTCAATGCCCTAACAACTAATGTTTATTGCAGAACAATGATAGTCAATTAGTGTTTGGATACTATTTTCATCATTTACATTATAGTCCATCGTGTGTCCATCAGTAAGGGAATCAAGGATTATGGGGAAAAGGCAGGAAAGTGGAGTTGAGGATTATCAGATCAGCCATGATCTCATTGAATGGCGGAGCAGACTCGATGGGCAGAATGGCCTACTCCTGCTCTTACGTCTTATGGTCTTGTGAGAATTTAATGGCAGGGCAAAATGACAACCAACAAGGTCTTTCAACGATGAAAGGCCACCCTTCAGAAAATTCAGCAAAGATGGGCAGACCATATCTCCCACATGGATGTTTGCAGAATTCCCAAACGGATCTTCAATGGGGAATTGTCCCGGGGCAAATAACATCAAGGTTGGAATTTTACACCAACGGGATTTTAAGTCAATGGACTTTTGAACAGCTTGCCATATTTTACCGTCATGCCCCAGCCGCGACATGGCCTTAAAAATCCGCCCCGTGGTGGTCAGTACAAACGATACAAGGACACCCTGAAAAGGAACCTTGCAAAATTCTGCACTGTAGATAACCACTCTTGGGGAAACACTTCAGCCCACCGGCCCATATGGAGGCAAGCACTGAAATTTCGTTCGGCATGTTTTGAGGACCATCGACACCAAACTCACAACATCCAACGTGCCCAGAGGAAGGCCGGAGGTGGCGCAGCTACAGAAGCTCCCCCCAGACACCAACAAAGACAACATGAACTGCCAGTTCTGTAGACGTCCATGCCAATCTCCCAGCAGATTCTTCAGTCACAAAAGGATCTACAGAAGACAACAAAGTCACTTATAGTTTGGACATGCATGAATAACGAGGAGTTTACCAGCGCCAGTTACAACAGAAGCATTGACCAGTCAAATGTTTCCAAATTTCTCTCCCCTTCTCCTGTTGTGAAGAATATACTTTAAAAAAAATCCTCTTATGTTGTAGTGGAAATAGCAGTTAACTGGTTGGTGAGGTGCCAAAAATTGGCTGAGCCAAACAGTGTATTAACCGACCTCTTGTGCTCAAGGTTAGGTTTCTGGGCCCTGAATTTCCTTGGAATCTTGGGGGTAAATTGAGTGAGGGATTAATAGGGGAGGAGGTAATTGACAGCTAAGACTGGATGTATTCCCAGAGGTGGAATTGTATGGCATTCTTCCTCCTGCCCCACCATTGGTCACCATACATGTTGATCCTCAGGGCACTGCCCATTCCTGCATTAATGGGGAAACAAACAGACTCTTCATTATCCATCTGGGTGATCCTATCAGCTAAACAGCCTTTTCTTTCCCGTTACTAACAGTGTCCTGGCCAGTAATCTTCAATTCCTTGGAGAAACAAGGGCAATTCTGGAGCCCAGCTCTACATGGTGATGTTGTGGGGGGTGGACAGGGGTGGCGGGGGGTGGGGGGAGGCGGGTGTGGCGGGGTGATGGCTACAGGAGGGAAGGAGACAGAAACAATGATGGAAAAGTGGATCTCTGTCCTTAAGATGAACAGAGGGAATTCATGCCGGGGCTGGCCCATGGAGAACATCTGTCCACACCAGAGACGTAGAAAAAGCGGTGGAATCATTGGAATGGCGAGATTAAGGTCTGAGTGCGTAAAAACACAAGGCCTGCTCATCACTACAGAATTTAGTGCCTCAGCTACTAGCCCTGGGAATTAATTCCACTGCCTCACAGCTCTCTATGTGAAAAAACATTTTCTGTAAATCTCTTATATTGAATTTTGTATCTAATGGGCCCTCGCTCTTAGTCCCTCAACCATTTGTATTGACGTACCTGTAAACTGCATTGACTATGAGAAGATCAAGTCTGAATATAAAGGAGACAAAGCCAGAATGGGCCTGACACATATCACTTACTATTCGAGTCAGGAAGGCACCTGTCTTGTCCAATTTCATGTACTCCCATGGCAGAATTGTCCCAGGTTTGCAGTAAGTGCGGTAGTGGGTGGGTAAAATGACATTTTACCCTCCAGCCCTGATTGCAGGTTTCCACGCCGTATCATTCCAAATCCACTGCATTACCTATGCATTCCTGGGAAACACGCTATCTCCTTGGCGGGTGGGCTGTCATTCGCCCACCATACCATCACCTCACTGCTTCATCACGCCAGGCACCATATTTAAGGTACCGCCACGCTCAGTGCTTCCAGGCCAGGACTGCAGCAAAGAGGACATGGCCCTGAAAGGCAAGAAGACTGCAGCTCTCAAGCATCTTTTGGATGATGTGGAGACCTGCTGAGATGTCTTCATCCCTGATCTGGCCCCAGGAGGGGCAGCAACATTACCACTCCGGCTTGGGAGGCGATGGCGGTGGTGATCAGTGCCAATGCTGCACAGAAGAGGTTGGCCATCCAATGTAGATAGAGGATGAATGATCTCATCCGTGCAGCCAGGGTATGGAAACCATCTCATCTCTCTGAACTCACACACTCACAAGCCATCACACATTCACTGGCATCTCACTCACTGCCAGCTCAAGGCGACATCACCACTCACTCTCTCACACACTCCCTCACATCCCCATCTGGCCTCATCTCCTCTGGAGACCACCTCCTCAGTCCTCACCATCTTGAGGCCACTTGCACAGATCAACATGTATCACCCCCACACACACCTGGGGATACCCCCCCTTCCCCTTTACAGCTCTCGTCCTGCAGCCTCTTCCCTTGTCTGAGGCCACTTCCCTCCCTCCCCCAAGCAAGAACTTGTCCTGCAGCTGTTGAAAATCGACCCACATATGGTTGGTCTGGTAGGTAGAGACCTACTCATGAGCCCCCCCCTCAAAGTGATGTGGTGCTGTCTGTGAAGCCTGGCACTGATGACTGTGATTGCTGCCCGAAGCAAGGTAGGCAAACAAACCTCGAACCCCCATGCGAAGTGCAGCCTGCCAAGTGCGTGCCTTATTGATGCTGTTGTGAAACACGTTGGCGTGTTTTCTCACCGACGTGGGCAATAATTCAGCAGTGACGGGGGGCTAAATCCGGCGGGCTGGCCTTATAATAATATGCTGATGTATTACAATGAGGTTCCCGACATCCGATAGCAGGAAAGGCAGCCTGCCATTGGCGGGTGGAGCAGACGATTGCAAACCAGTTTCACGATGTTGTGAAACCAATTCTTGGCATCCTCACCATATTGTTTGCTCATGCCATGGAACATACCAGGCACCGGTGGGCACAGAAAATCCTATCCCTAACCTGTTATACAGCCACAACTGGCTTTCATAGTGATTAGTAATTTAAACAGCTCTTGTATAACACTCTCTGCTACATATCCCATGTCGTGATTAACTCTGAGTCCGCCAGTGTGGGAAGGAAAGAGGAGCCCTTCCTTCCCGTGGCAACCTGCATGTTTTGCTCTATAACCTTTACTGTTCAAATAAAATAACTCCCTCTTGGCTTTTACCAAGGGTTCTTTGGCTGACCTTCCATCCTTTCTTCATTTTATGTTTTTTTTTAACTGCGTACCGACAAGTCACAGAGCAGCCTCATGAACTGTTTGTTCGGGGGATCTGTGACCTGAACCTGATTTCCACTCTTATTTCACTTCTCTACTTATTGTCCAGAAAAACAATAATCAAGGACATTAGGCTTTTGGATTTTGGAACAGGCTGATCCAAGTGTTGCACTGGGTGCTCTCAACCATTGGCCTGCCTGCAAAGGGCTTCTGACATCAACACCATGTCCCACGAGTCCTCGTCTGATTCCACCATCCATCCACCATCTTTAAAGTTGGTTTGATCGTGAATTTTTCCTGTACTGGGGCACACTCTATAGTTCTCAGTAGAAGTGGTCTCTGTACTAGGCCTCAGAGGCACAGAAAGGAAACTCTCTTTCGCTGCTTCTCATTCGAATCTGCTTCACTCGACGAGCTTTCAATATTTTACTCAGCTCTTTTATTTTACAGCTTTCGTATTTTTTTCCTCCTCTGAGTGTGAGGATGAAGCAGAACACTCCTGTTTGGTGAGACCAACCCTGCTTTTCCACTTCTATATCCAGCTTTTGCTCCTTAGCTCTTTCTTCTCAGACTTAGGAGCAGAGGAACTGAAATAGGCCATTTTCCCCCTCCAGCCATTTTTTTTATTCATTCACAGGATGTGGGCTTCACTGGCTGGGCCAGCATTTATTGCCCATCCCTAGTTGCCCTTGAGAAGGTGGTGGTGAGCTGCCTTCTTGAGTCCATGTGGTGTAGTTACACCCACAGTGCTGTTAGGAAGGGAGTTCCAGGATTTTGACCCAGTGACAGTGAAGGAACGGCAATATATTTCCAGTTCTGTTGAAGGGTCATGAGGACTCGAAACGTCAACTCTTTTCTTCTCCGCCGATGCTGCCAGACTTGCTGAGTTTTTCCAGGTAATTCTGTTTTTGTTTTTAATATATTTCCAAGTTGGGATGGTGAGTGACTTGGAGGGGAACTTCCAATCTGTACCGACATTCAATATTTTCTCCACTCACAAGATGCAGACATTGTTGTCAGGGCCAACATTTATTATTCCCGACTTGTTGTTGAGAAGGTGGTTGAGAGCCACTTTCTTGTATGCAACTGAATGGTCTGCTAGACCATTTCAGAGGGCAGTTAAGAGTCAACCACATTGCTGTGCACCTGAAGTCAATTATAGGCCAGACCAGGTAAGGCCAGCAGATTTCTTTCCCTTAACCTCAAGGGATATTAGTGAACCCAAAGGGTTTTTACAACAATCTAGTAGTTTTATGGTCCACATGCTAGTTTTTCTTTATTCCAGGTTTATTTAATCAATTGAACTTAAATCCCCCAGCTGCCATGGTGGGATTTGAATTCATGAACCCAGATCATTAGTTCAGATGTCCAGATTAATAGTCCAGTACCACTTTGCCACTGTGCCCCTGTAAATAATTCACTGAGATCATCAAAAGCCTGTGGCCTTTGTTCCATTTCCCTTATACCATTGGTCAACTGCTCAGACCCTGGATAAAGACTCCTTCAATGTCAGCCTGTTGAGTAGGTTGTCCAGGTGCACAGCAATGTGGTTGACTCTTAACTGCCCTCTGAAATGGCCTAGCAGACCACTCAGTTGCATACAAGAAGGTGGCTCTCAACCACCTTCTCAACACTTCAGGTGATGGGATCCTTTTTTCATTCTGTCAGATATCAGCTGTATTTAATTTAAAATGTTTATAGCTGCAGAGCGTGAGGGTGAAGAACAGAGTCCAATAATGGTCACTCAGGAGGAAAGTGTGACAAGTACCGTGGACGCATGGGAGCACCTTAATTATTCACTCCCTCCATTACTGGCACATTCTGGCTGCAGTGTGTACCACCTACAAGATGCATTGCAGCAACTCGGCAAGGCTTCTTTGACAGCACCTTCCAAATCTGTAATCTCTACCGCCTAGATAAACAAGGGCAGCAGATGCATGGGAACATCACGAACTCCAAGTTCCCCACCCCACCCCACCCCACCCCACCAAATCACACATCATTCTGAATTGAGATGTATTGCCATTCATTCACTCTTACTGGCTCAAACTCCTGGAGCTACCTCCTTAACAGCCTTGTGGATGTACCTTCCTCCGATAAACTGCAGCAGTTCAAGAAGGCAGCTCATCACCACCTTCTTGAGGGTGACGAGGGATGGGTAATAAATGCCAGCTTTACTAATGATGCCCATATCCCAAGAATGATTTTTTTAAAAAAGGACTGATGAACGGCATAAATTGAACATTCGAATACAACCCAAAAAGAATTCAAGGCACTGGAGATGCAAATTGTTGCGTAATACGGAACTTGAGTATAGGACAGACACAAGAATGCCAAATTTCAAAAAGAGCAACAATTTATACTGCATAAAAAAATGGCACTGATTGGTTGACATATTGACTCTGATGCATTGTCGTAGAGAACTTTTTTTCTTTATTCTTTCACAGGAGGTGGGCATTATTGGCAAGGCCAACATTTGGTTCCCATCCCTAATTACCCTTAAACTGAATGTCTTGCTAGGCCAACTCAGGGCTCAGTTAACAGTCAACCCACATTACTGTGGGTCTGGAGTCACATGTAGGCCAGACTGGGTAAGAAAGGCAGATTTCCTTCCTTAAATGACATTAGTGAAAAGATGGGTTTTTATAAACAAAAAGTAATAGTTGTCATGGTCACCATTACTGAGACCAGCTTTATATTCCAGATTTATTTATTAATTTAAATTCCTCTAGCTGCCATGGTGGGATTTGAACCCCTATCCCCAGAGCATTAGCCTGGGCCTCTGGCTTACTAGTTCAGTGAAATTAACACCACGTCACCGTCTTTCCCAGAAACTATTGCACCCCCCATGCATTTGTTTAAATCAAAACATTTGCAATGCCTGGACATGTCCCTTTTGCTGGCATAAGGTAGGTTCCTGAGATTTGCCAACCAATCCGCAACCTTTTCTCATCCAGTTTAAATTGTTGTTCCCTTTGAAGTTTGGTATGTTTGTGTCTGTCCTGATGAGTGCAAGATGAAAAGCTTCCACAGCACGTTTTTTTTGTTCAATACTATTCAAGGACTGGAGATAGTGAGAAAACATAAAACTGACAAACGAGGGCTGGGACACATGGAGCACCATGCTGTGTGGCAGGAGGGGTGAGCAGGTAGGAGGTGGGGCCAGGAAAATGCCACAGGAAGGGCTGACTTTTGAAAGCTTAGTAGTATTCACAATTCAACTGAGTCCGCTGTCAAGGTTTTGAAGGCTTTTAGCAGAAATTTCTCAGTAGCCAGTCTACCTGAGGAGGAAAGCTGCAGGCTGAACACAAACATCTGCCATATGGAAAAATACATCTGCTGTAAACCCTTACAAATTTTACAGGATCACCAGAGAGATGAAAAAGCTGCTACATTAATCAGCGCAGAGGAACCTTCAATAGCTACTTAGTTCTGAACTTGGGGAGGGATTCAAGAAAAGTGTTGGGAGAAGTGTGTGAATGAAGTGTCCTAAATGTTCCAAGACAGAACATTGTAAAGGAATTGGATTGAAAATAGCTGTCATGGAGGGAAAATTAGCTCACAGATTGTCCGTAAAGAGATTAGGTCTGATAAACAAGTGAGGTCTAAAAATCAGTAAAATAGAGGGAGCTCCGAAGCCTAGCAGCTGAGTCTAAGCAGTTAAGTAATTAAGGTTAAAACGTTTGTCCTGGGCAGGTTGTCAGTTCAGCAATTTTATTCCTTGCTTTAGCAACCTTACCCACCAACTTCTCTCAGCAGCGCACTCATTCAAATTCTTCTCCCACTGTCGTGCCTGTTCACTGTCAGTTTGATCACTTGCCAGGCAGTTAGTGTTCTCCCTGCCTCATGAATTTCATTGACCATTGGGCAGAAGCTTGTGGAATTGGTCCCTTCCTGCTGCATTATGAATGTTTTCATAAGATATTGGTATATTTTCTCCTGGCCCCTAAAAGAGTCAGTGTAAATATGAAACAGGAAAACCTTTTTTTTAGACGTAGGATTGGGAATGCGAAACGGTAAGATGACAGGATGTAAGGTACTGTTCAACTCCTTTACAAATCACAGAGCTCTCAGACACATTTCTATTTCAATGTAGATTCCTGGGCTATGTGCGGCAGTCTTACCAGATGTGCAGGAAAGCCTATCTGAAACAGCACTTTGGAGAGTTCAACACTGCTCACAGAATAACATGCTTTTGAGTAATGTATGAGCACTGGCTAATAGTTAATTAGTAATTGCAGACAGATGCACAATCATCTATATTGCTCTTCTTCCGTGTGGAATTCTGTTTGCTCCTCAGCAAGCTCTTGATCCAGTTTCTTCAGCATCATCATCCTCCTTCTGACTGCTGCGTTCAACAGTGTTTTGTTTGGACAACTAATCAACCTGATTGTTCAGCAACTGTCATCATTCTCGCTCCCTGGCAAGGCGGTGACTCTTGATTCAATCCAATTAGTTGCCCATTCTCATGTCTCCCAGATTTTTGTTCATAATGGTTGAAGCAAGTGTCTATCATCAGCATCAATTGCTTCAGTCAATCCTATTACTCCATCACAGCTTTATTTTTCACCAATCTACAGTATGCCATGGACAATTGCCTCCAGCAGAGTCCTGCCGACCTCTTCTCATGTTGATTTAGCGATCAACATTTACTTTTTTATTCATTCATGGGAGGTGGGTGTCGCTGGCTGGCTGGGCTTTAGCCCATCCCTAATTGCCCTTAAGAAGGTAGCAGTGAGCTGCCTTCTTGAACCCCTGCAGTCCATATGGTGTAGATACACCCAAAGTGCTGTTAGGAAGGGAGTTTCATGATTTTGACCCAGTGACAGTGAAGGAACATCGATATATTTCCAAGTCAGGATGGTGAGTGACTTGGAGGGGAACTTCCAGGTGCTGGTGTTCCCATGTGTCTGCTGCCCTTGGCTCTCTAGATGATAGTGACCGTGGGTTTGGAAGGTGCTGCCTAAGGAGGCTTGGTTAGTTCCCGCTGTGCCTCTTGTAGATGGTACACAATGCTGTCACTATGCGTCAGTGGTGGAGAGAGCGAATGTTTGTGGGTGGGGTGCCAATCAAATGGGCTGTTTTGTCCTGGATGATGTCGAGCTTCTTGAGTGTCCATTCACCATCCTCTATGAACATTCTTTATATTCTTTAGTTCATGACAAATTTTACTCTGTGAGGTCCAAGGTCCCATTAAAGTGCCTTTCCACAAAAGACAATAGCCCCCTCTGGTATTTCGACCAAGTAAACACCCTTTGTATGTCTGTCACCATACCTAATCAGCTATGGACACCATACCAGCCAAACTCAACCCTGCCTTCATTTGATGTTCATATATGCACTTTATAGTGGAATAACAATTCGGAGCATGAAGCAAGAATGACAACTTGCACAAATAAGAGAATCTTTAAATAGTAAAATGCCGCAAGCTGCTTCACAGGAACATTATCAAACAAAATTTGACACTGATAAAGAGATATTAGGACAGATGTTCAAAAGCTTGATCAAAGACATAGGTCTTAAAGGAGGAGAGAGAGCTAGAGCAGCGGACAGGTGTATGGAGGGAATTCCAGAAATGAAGGCCTGGGAAATTGAAGGCCTGGATGCAATGGTGGAGCAATTAAAATCAGGGATGCTCAGGAAGCCAGAATTGGAGGAACACAGATAGCAGAAAGGAGCATACAGAGATAGCGAGAGAAGAGGCTGCCAAAAGATTTGAAAACAAGGATAAGAAAACTTTTAAAATCGAGGTGTTGCTCCACTGGGGTACAATGTAAGTCAATGATCACAGGGGTGAAGGGTGAATAGGATTTAATGTGAGTTTGGACAAAGACTGCAAGAATTTGGATGAGCTCAAGTTTATGCAGGGTGGAAGATTGAAGACTGTCCAGAAGAGTACTGGAATACTCAAATCTAGAAGTAACACATGCGTGGATGAATCTGCCTGACTTTATCTTTCTTGAAACCAGGGTCACTACGATCAGTTTTGGAAACCCAAGTGCTACCTGGATGAGTTGAATTAACTCACTGCAGGTTGGGAGTTCAACTTGATATCTTCTGGTTTGCATGGTTGAGTTTTTTTTTCATCCATGGGATGTGGTCTTTGCTGGCTGGGCCAGGATTTATTGCCCATCCCTCGTTGCCTTTGAGAAGGTGGTGGTGAGCTGCCTTCTTGACCACTGCCGTCCATGTGGTGTAGGTACACCCACAGTGCTGTTAGGAAAGGAGTTCCAGGATTTTTGACCCAGCGACAGTGAAGGAATGGCGATATATTTCCAAGTCAGGATGGTGAGTGACTTGGAGGGGAACATCCGGGTGGGTAGCATTCCCCTCTATCTGCTGCCCTTGTCCTTCTAGATGGTATTGATCGTGTGTTTGGAAGGTGCTGTCAAAGGAGCCTTGGTGAATTCCTGCAATGCATCTTGTAGATGGTACACACTGGTGCCTTTGTGCGTCGGTGGTGGAGGGAGTGAATATTTGTAGATGTGGTGCCAATCAAGCAGGCTGCTTTGTCATGGATGGTGTCAAGCTTCTTGAGTGTTGTGGGAGCTGCACTCATCCAGGTCAGTGGAGGGTATTCCATCACACTCCTGACAATGACATCTTTTGATGATCTGCTTCTATCACTGCTTGTTTGTCCCTACAACCACACCACCCCCTCCACTTCTCTCCCCCCAACCCCCCCCCCCCACCCACACACACACACCTTAAACCAGCTTATATTTCACCCCTTTCTTGGATTCGCTCAAGTTCTGTCGAAGGGTCATGAGAACCCGAAACGTCAACTCTTTTCTTCTCCGCCGATGCTGCCAGACCTGCTGAGTTTTCCCAGGTAATTCTGTTTTTGTTTTGGATTTCCAGCATCCGCAGTTTTTTGGGTTTTTTTTGTAAACTTTGAGCCCTGTCTGCCTCCATTCCCCATGCTGGTGTTTCCTAGAATTTCAGCCCTTGTGTCTAATGGCCTGTTCCTATGCTGTAAACTCAATGTAATGCTATAATACCTATTTTTAAGCTGTTCTGTTTTTCACGACGAGGTTTATATTCTGATGCAGTCCTTCTGGTTTCTGCTCCTTGTGTATTATTCCAGCTTAAAGCAAGTTCTTCAGTTTGATTTCATATTTGAATCAAATATCCAAAATCCTACAAATTATCCAAAGTAGAAGATGGAATTGATTTCTCCTCTCTCTCTTTCTCATTCACAGGCAAATCTCGACTAACTTCCCTTCCATTAAGTGCAAGTCCCCTTTAAGAGGGACAGACTGCCTTTAAGAAGAGCTGGCTGGCTGCACCATGTGTTATCAGTGCATGGTGATGGGCCCGCTGTTGAGTGCTCAGATAGTCAGTAATGTGTGCCCCGCACTGCCCAATGCTGCATGAGGGTAAATAAATAAGCTGTAAGAAGTTTGTCTCAACAGGACCAGGTGTGGGCTACTTATGCTTCATGACCCTGCATCAGGAAAAGAGACAAATAGAACTTATAGCCCAAAGTTATGAACAATGAGAACAGGCTGCATTAGCTTGGGTTGTATTCCTTTGAGCACAGAAACCTGAGGGCTGATCTTGGTCTTTAAAATGAAACGGATTCAATAGTTTCTCTGGATCCACGGTTCCTCTGGTGAAAATTCTGAAACAAGGGGGCATAATTTTAAAATTAGAACTACAGGCCATTTTGGAATGGAATCAGGAAGCACTTAAGATAGAGGAAACCTGGGAACTCATTCCCTCAAAAGACTGGATTCTGGATCAATTGAAGTCTCATGACTGAGATTGATCCATTTTTATTAGTTAAGGGGATCAAGGGATCAAAGGCAGGTAATTGGAATTGAGGTGCAGATCAGCCATGACCCAACTGAATAGCAGAACTGGCTCGAGGAGCTGAATGACCTTGTCCTGCTCCTACATCTCTCAGATATGTCTCAAAGCACTTCGCGTAGAATGAATAAATTGGGATTTTCTACACGGTCTAGAGAGACCTGCCTCAATACTGCAGTTTTGAGTTTGAAGTTTCATATGTGGTGAAAATGCCAGCTTCTAAATGGAGCAATAACTAATCACTTGCTCTGCCCACGATGGCTAGACTTCTATTATGCCGTAATTGCTCTCAGCAATCACCCTGGATTTTTTTTGTGTTATTTATCCGTGGGCTTTGGCTCTGCATCTGAAAAGGAATCCTTGTTATACACTGACAGAGTGACATGTTGTGGAAAGGAAGGCCAAAGCTCTTCAGTCCATGCCATTTCAAATTCACTTTCATCCACTGCCAGGGTTAGCTCCCTTTCATGTCTGCTGCTGCCAAGCCATTTTTATTTTAACACTTTAAAGATTTATACTCCCACAACATGGACAGTAAAGCCCAGGCCTTTCCTTCCAGTGCTGATGTGTTGAAAGTTAACTCCTGACTTGACCGATTCCCAGCCTTCCGGAGAGGATATTCTAGACAGTGTCACAGTGCCAAGATTGTGGCATGATGAGCTAACACCGAGCTGGGTTTTATTAACCAGAGAAGTTGCTGTTCACACTCAGACTGCAGTGAGAAGTCAGTAACAGCAGTAACCTTCAAAGCAGAAAGAAGAATGTGAGTGGAATGGTGTGAGCTAAGGAGAACCCACATGAATAAAATCAAACAAGGCAACTTTAAGACCCACATCAGCCCAACTCTGAAGTGATCAAAACTTTATTCAATATTTCTTTTTTTTGTTAAGCTTTTATCATTTTTGGTTAGGTTTCCCAGTTTTTATCCCTCTTTTCTTCATCTATCTTGCTTGATGTTTGTAGACAGGTAAGCCTACTCACAGGCCTCTTCCTAGTAAAACTGCTCACAGGCCTTCTCCTAGTAAACCTGCTCACAGACCTCCTCCTAGTAAACCTGCTCACAGACGTCCTCCTAGTAAACCTGCTCACAGACCTCCTCATAGTAAACCTACTCACAGACCTCCTCCTAGTAAACCTGCTCACAGACCTCCTCCTAGTAAACCTACTCACAGACCTCCTCCTAGTAAACCTGCTCACAGACCTCCTCCTAGTAAACCTGCTCACAGACCTCCTCCCAGTAAACCTACTCACAGACCTCCTCCTAGTAAAACTGCTCAAAGGCCTTCTCCTAGTAAACCTGCTCACAGACCTCCTCCTAGTAAAACTGCTCAAAGGCCTCCTCATAGTAAATCTCCTCAAAGCCTCCATCTCCTCCGCTCAGGCCTCTGCCTAGTAAACCTTCCCTCAGGTGTCGTCCGCGTAAACCCCCTCACAGGCGACTCTAATTTTCCCAACAGCCTCCATCTACAGCCTGTCCATGAGTGAATCTTGCCTCTGGTTTTCCCTTTTCCCCCTTCCTTTAGGAGACTCCATGCACCTTCCTCAATATCAGCCCCACTCAGATTCTAAAATGGAGGAGGAAATTGTGCCTTTCCATGCTCCATGCCACCGAGTGTCAATGTACTGATATCCGACGGCATCTTTGTCCACTCTTTTATGGCCGATCCCTTTCAACATGCCAGTCTCCTACTGACTGGTCAGCAGAGCTATGTATTCCTGGATTGCATGCCACCCGTGTCCCCAGGCCTCCTGGTCAGATATGGACAACTGGCAGTGATACACAAGGCTCTAATCCAATTTGAAGTGTCTGTTACGAAATATAGATGGATCAGGCAAAGGGTTTTCATTTTAAATCACACTTCTTACCATTGCTTTGATACTTCGACGGGAGGTGATGAAGGTGAAAATAGAGACAGGTGGCACAGAGACAATGTTACCACCCCTGCTGTACTGTTTCTGTATTTTTTTCTCACATTTTAATGAGCATTTCCTCTCTCTCTTTAGTTCTTGCTTGCTTTATGGGTGTAAGTGGAGACCTCAAAGATGCCCTCGACCTGCTTTCAGAGCTGCAGCCAATGAGGGAGACCACGTAGGAGGGAAATTCAGGCTAGACTACAAAGAATGTGCAGGACCAGCTTTAATGCTCAGTGGATCATTGCACATCCAATCACTGTGTAATCACCCAAAATAATTGTCTGCCTCAGGTGAATCTTTATTGCCCGAAGACAAACCCACAAGTACGCTATTCCTCTATCGGAAGCTATCTGTTCAGTTATCTGGTCCTGACTAGACTAAGGTATGCAATATTCCATTATACTGATGTACTTGATTTATGGGAAAATAGATATTTTAAAAATTCCCTCTTAGGTCTGTGAAATTATTGCCTCAGAGAAAATTATTTCAATACCATAGCTCAATGGATGAGAGCAGCAGCCAATGTGTAACTGAACCATACAGATGAGGAAAGCTCCAAGCCCAACACTAACCACCAGCCCCCCACAATCCCCCCTCCCTCCCCCACCCCTATCCCAGCCAATCTCAGCTGGAGACAATTGATTTCAGTCGTACTCATGGCTACTAAGGGGTGAATCAGTCAGGATTCCCACTTCAAATCCTTATCTAGCGGCAAGTGCAGGCATGAGTGCCAGCTGATGACGGCATCTGGCTCTACTGCGATGCCACCCACAGATGAATAGCCAAACATCACCATTAAGACTCGGGAGTGAACAACAGTCCATTTGTGCAATGGGGTGAGGAGTTGGGGGAGGAGGAAATGAAAGGTGGCCAAATAGAATGTACCCCAAATAAAGATCAGTGCTGTAGGTGTGAACATTTGACAAACTTTACTTCTTCCACACACCCCACCCCATCCCCAACTCAAAAGCTCAATTATCCAAGCAAAGTCTGTATTTGAGCATTGAATAAATCTGGAACATTAAATTGGAATCAGTGAAGGTGACAATGAAATTATCATCTTGTTTTAAAATCCCAACAGGTCCACTAAGGGAATGAAACTTGCCATTCTTACCCTGGGTCTATATCTGACTCCAGACCCATCCCAATGTGATTGACTTTTGAGTTCTGTTGAAGGGTCATGAGGACTCGAAACGTCAACTCTTTTCTTCTCCGCCGATGCTGCCAGACCTGCTGAGTTTTTCCAGGTAATTCTGTTTTTGTTTTGGATTTCCAGCATCCGCAGTTTTTTGTTTTTATCTCTGTGATTGACTTTTAACTGCCTTTCGAAATGGGCTAGCAAGTTATTTAGTTGCTGGGGAGAGACCCTGATAAGGATGCAGGGAGGAGGGAGTTTCAAGGACAAGCCAGACACTTCAGTTAGGAGACTGAAGATGTGCCAAAGGGGTAATTAAATGAGTCAGATTATCAAAAACATTCTACAAGTAGCTATAACACTCAGTACATTTAATCAGACAGCTCTCCAGTGGGTTTTGTTTTCTTCTGGGCTGTGAGACATCAACCAAGCACGAAGGGTTATATCAGCCCAATGACAACTGCCTATTTTAAACAGTGAAAAATGGCATTCACCTGTTATAGAATAATATCAGATAGCCTCCTTGCAATTCTGAAAATGTTTCAGCTTGTATGAGAGTTCATCCTACACCAGCCCACCAGCTCTCACTCCCTCGCAATGCTGCCATGTATACTGTATCCATCCATCACAACCCTGCGGGACACCAGCCTCTCAGGTGACCTTAGTTTCTAATTTAGTTTTCTGCTTTCAGGAGAACTATCCAGTGAAGTACAAGGTCTGCAATGAAGTTAACCTTTGTGACTGCCCACTGCGCTCTTTCAGTATAAAACAAAGCGGTTATTAAATGAGTAGAATGCTTTTCTCTACATTCGTTCATTCATTCTCCTGAATTCATTTACAGGAAGTGGACATTGGGGCCAAGACTGGCACTTTTTGCCTGTCCTTATAGTTGCCTTTGAGGAGGTAGTGGTGTGTCGCCTTCTTGAACCGCTGCAGTCTGTGTGGTGACTGGTTTAGTACAATTAAATATCTTGCTAGCCCATTTCGAAAGGCAGTTAAAAGTCAATCACATTGGGATGGGTCTGGAGTCACTTTTAGGCCAACGTAAGAATGGCAGGTTTCTTCCTCTTAGTCAACCTGTTGGGTTTTTACAACAAGATGATCATTTCATTGTCATCATTACTGATTCCAGTTCAATATTCCGAATTTATTCATTTAACTGAATTTAAATTCACAAGCTGCTATGATGGGTTTGGAACTCATCTCGCTGCATGTTAGCCCATGTTTTCGTCTGGCAATATAACCACTATGACATGGGTTTCCCATAAAACCCAGTCTTTAGCCTCAATGGATGTGGAAGCATGATCCCACATATGTTGGCTACTCTTCAGTGCTTCACAGAATTGGCTATGCTTCATCTTATAGGCCCATGACCAAGGGCCAGACAGCTTTTCCACTGTGCGGACACGTCTCAATGCCGAGCACCATTGTCTCTTCGCTTGCTATCCATAAATGTGCACTTTCCAGCAAGGGTCACTGTAAGTAGCAACAGTACCTCAGCTGATTTCTCTCTTTCCCTCCTTAAACCCAGCTCTGTAAACATTGGATCACCATTCAGGCTGAGACCAACAGACCAAGCATGGATTGGGCATCAAACTGACATTAAACCTCCACTTAAAACAAAAATCATGAACAATAGATCTTTTCTCTTGTTTAGATATTGTGGCCTCGGGCCATCTGTGAAGGTGAGCTCATCCAAAACACTGCTGCCCGTATCCGAACATGCATCAAATTCCATTCACCCATTGGGCAGAATCATCCCGGGTTTGCACAAAGTGTGCTGGTGGGCAGGATAAAGGCCTTTTGCAACGTAGCATCCTACCCCCTGGCGTGTCCTGTCTCATTGTAGAGTCGGAGAGTCATCGAGTTACACAGCACAGAAACAGGCCCTTTGGCCCATTGTGTCTGTGCTGGCCATCAAGCACCTATCTATTCTAATCGCATTTTCCAGCACTTGGCCTGCAGCCCTGTATGCTATGGCATTTTAAGTGCTCACATAAATACTTCTTAAATGTCGTGAGGGTTCCTGCCACTACCAACCCCTCAGATGAGTGTGTTCCAGATTCCCACCACCCTCTGGGTGAAAAATATTTTCCTCAAATCCCCTCTAAACCTCCTGCCCCTTACCTTAAATCTAATTATGTATCCACTTAGAACACGTCAGATCACTGGTGGGCCGGCTCGGATTTGCCCGCCATGCTGTGACCTCAGCACTTCCTCGCTCCAGGCACCATATTTAAAGCGCACCAGAGCGCAGCCTACTTCATGTCTACAGACCAGGACTGCCCCAGCGACAGGTGGCCCTGAAAACAAAGAAGACAGCAGCCCCCAAATTTAGTGACGCCTCTCTGGGGCGCCTGGTGGACACAGTGGAAGCCGCCGCGATGTCCTCTACCCTCGCTCTGGCCACCGGAGGCCTACCAGAGTCACCAATCGGGCCTGGGAGATGGTGTCAGTGGCGGTCAGCACCACCGGAGCACAGAGTTCAGCCAACATCCGTTCCACCTGGGTAAGTCAACCACCTCATCACTCTCAACTCACACACTCACAAAGCCATCACACATCCACAGGGATCTCACACCTCGAGGGACAACACCACCAACTCTCACACACACCCTCACACCTCCATCAGGCTCTTATCACCTCTCAGTGCTTCCACCCAGGACTACTGTAAAGAAGACAAAGGCAAGAAGACTGCAGCCCCCAGGTTTAGCACCTTATGGATGCCGTGGAGGAGCACCGTGATGTCCTCTACCCCCACCCCCCCGCTCTGGCCGTAGGTGGAGCAGCAAGATTACCACTCTGGCTTGGTAGGCAATGGCAGTGGTGATCAGTGCCAATGCTGCACAGAAAGGAGGTTGGCCATGCAGTGCAGATAGAGGGTGAATGAATGAATGCCAGGGTAAGGCAACCATCTCATCACTCTAAACTCACACACTCACAAGGCCATCACACATTCACTGGCATCTCACTCACTGCCAGCTCAAGGGACATCAACTCCCATTCTCATACACACACCCTCAGATCTCCATCTAGCCTCATCTCCTCTGGACACCACCTCCTCAGTCCTCACCATCTTGAGGCCACTTGCACAGATCAACATGTGCCCCAATGCACACCCTGGGATACTCCCCTTCCCCAGTACAGCCCTCATCCTGCAGCCTCTTCCCTTGCCTGAGGCCACTTCTCCCCCTTTCCCAAGCAAGCCCTAGCCCTGCAGGCCCTGCAGCTGTACAAAGCCACCCCCGCCTTATGGCTGGTCTGGTAGGTAGAGACCTGCCCGTGAGCCCCCCTTAAAGGTGATGTGGTGCTGTCTGTGAAACCTGGTGCTGATGACTGAGTGCTGCCTGAAGCAAGGTCGGCAAACAAACCTTGAAGACCCGAGTGAAGTGCAGCTCACCAGGTACACCTCGCTTATGTACAGTTGTGAAACACATGGGCGTGGGTGGGTGATCCGGCGTGGGTGGGTGATCCAGCGTGGGTGGGTGATCCGGCGTGGGTGGATGATCCGGCGTGGGGTGGATGATCAGTCGTGGGGGAGATGATCCAGCGTGGGTGGGTGATCCAGCGTGGGTGGGTGATCCGGCGTGGGGGGATGATCCAGTGTGAGGGGATGATCCGGCTTGGGTGGGTGATCCGGCATGGGGGGATGATCCAGCGTGGATGGGTGATCTGGCGTGGGGGGGATGATCTGGCGTGGGGGGATGATCCAGCGTGTGGGGGATGATCCGGTGTGGGTGGGTGATCCGGCGTGGGTGGGTGATCTGGCGTGGGTGGGTGATCCAGCGTGGGTGGGTCATCCGGCGTGGGTGGGTCATCCGGCGTGGGTGGGTGATCCAGCATGGGGGGATGATTCGGGGTGGGTGGGTGATCCAGCGTGGGGGGATGATCCGGTGTGGGTGGGTGATCCGGCATGGGTGGGTGATCCGGCATGGGTGGGTGATCCAGCGTGGGTGGGTGATCCGGCGTGGGTGGATGATCCGGCCTGGGGTGGATGATCAGTCGTGGGGGAGATGATCCGGTGTGGGGGGATGATCCGGCGTGGGGGGTGATCCGGCGTAGGTGGGTGATCCGCCGTGGGGGGATGATCCAGCGTGGGTGGGTGATCCGGCGTGGGGGGATGATCCGGCGTGGGAGGATGATCCAGCCTGGGTGGATGATCCGGCGTGGGTGGATGATCCGGCGTGGGTGGGTGATCCGGCGTGGGGGGATGATCCGGCGTGGGGGGTTGATCCAGCGTGGGTGAGTGATCCGGCGTGGGTGGGTGATCCGGCATGGGTGGGTGATCCAGCGTGGGGGGATGATCCGGCGTGGGGGGATGATCCAGCGTGGGTGGGTGATCCAGCGTGGGGGGATGATCCGGCGTGGGGGGATGATCCGGCGTGGGTGGGTGATCCAGCATGGGGGGGGATGATCCTGGCGGGCTGGCCTTATAACGATATGTAGATGTGTTACACTGAGGTTCCCGACGTCCACTGGGAAACGCGGCCCACCATCGGGCTGAGCAAACGATCGCAAACTGGTTTCACGATGTCATGCAACCGATTTCTGGCCTTCTCCCAATATTGTCCGCTCATGCCACCGAGCACACCTGGTGCCAGCGGGAACAGAGGATTCCACCCTAGGCCCCTCACTCACTTTGAGCAGTGTGCCATAGCGCTGACTGGTGAAGACGTGGACCGTGCATGGGGTGACGGTGAGGTCAGTGGTGAACACCCACGTGAGGATCCTGCACCCCATCATCCCACTTTCAACACAACTATGAATGTTTGCTTTTGTGCTTTTGACTCTGCTGCCATGCACTAATTATCTCAATTTTGGTTCACAGGGAGCTCTGCCAAGTGACCGACACCCTCAGCCAGCCAGTCCCTCAGCTCCATCCATGTCCTCACCTCCAACCAAGAGGACACCTCCTTCATTGAAGAGCTGGAAATAAGCAGCCTGGAAGACCCATCACAGCGCTTACCCGCACCCTCCACCAGTGCAGAGACACACACCTTGGTGGGACCTAGATCTAGAGCAGGTTGGGTTCACAATCTGATGGTCACCGCATGGACACATGTCTGCAGCAGGAGGAGGGAAGTTCAGCTGAGCTCCCCAGCAGAAGAGGCATCTGTGAGGTCCGAATCAAATGACAAGCCTCTGGATTCGGCCTTCCAACTCATCGTGGAGAATCAACAGAAGGCGCGGGAACATCACGCAGAGCTGTTGGAAGCCCACAACAGAGTGGTACACGAGTTGGAAGAGTGCGTCCGCCTGCTCTCTGATGAAGTGGCGTCCACATGTGCATGTGCGGAGATCTCCATGGGAAAGATGGGGAATTCTATGGGAACCCTGGTCCAGTAGAACGCGGAGATGTGCGCAGACCTGCACTCCATTGCGGTAGCCTGGGTAAGTTCCTGCAGTGGCAACATGAGAGGGAAACGGGGCATCTCGAAGTCCCTCCAGGTGCTCCTTCCCCTCAAGGAGGCAGGCCAAGGCCCTCGGGCACCCAAATGGAGAAGGAGTGACAGCTGGACACCCCTGGGTTATCCACTCAGGAATCTCCCTCCGAGTCCCCTTTGCCTGTGACCCATTTGACCTTGTCCTCTGTCACTGCCGAGGGAGCAGCTGGCCCACAGGAGGACAGCCAAGGTAAGCCTCAGCTCACCAGAGGATGCACGCGAAAGTCATCAGGGGGCAACAGGGCCAACCATTGTACAGGCTGTCTCCACCCCTCCTGCGGATGTCAGGGCAGCACCTAGAAGTGTTAGGCCTAGAAAAGTTAAGAATTTCTGATCATAAGCGGTTGCACGGGTGAACACATTTTATCACTTTATAATCTGAAAATATACTCACTTTCACTGAATAATGTGCAATGGTGTCGTTCAGCCCTGTGAGTCCTCCCCCAATAGCCATTCAGCTACATGCAGCTGGACCATGAGTGATTCTGGAGGGAGAAGTGTGTGTGGGGCAGGGCCCTTTGGAACCTTGTGCATGCACTCTCCAGTGCATCACACTCAACGCACTGCCCTAAACATTTTCAATGCTGCCTGCTGGGGTCTCTTTCAGTTGTCTATCTGACCTAACCTGCCTCTTCACCCACCCACTGATCACACTCCCATGCAGCATCTGTACCGGTCCAACACGAGGCTCCGCTCACTTTCCATTTGAGAAAATTAGTATTCGTCATGGTTCTGCTCAGCTACCCCCATCCTTTCCCCTCCCCCACTCACCCATGTCCTTTCCCTGTTGAACCCCACCCCCCCAGCATCAACTTCCATCTCCCCATTGTCACCCACCAACCTGAACCCTTGTCATTCCAGAATGCCCAGGTGAACGTGTACATTCCCTACCTTCCTGAGAATCCCACTCCAATCCACATTTACCTCCCCGGCCTCCTCCTTCCCACACCCAGGGTCTATGTCTGCCTTTGAGTCCCCACTAACCACCCTCCCCGTCCCTTCTAGTGCCACTGTAGCACCCTCACCCTCCCACCCTTCCAGCTCACTCTGCCCCTCTCATTCTCACCGTTCCCTCCTACCACCCACCCTTAGTTTGCTCCCCATGAGACAGCCATTGACTCCACAGACCCCTCCCTTCCACGTTCACCTGGACATCCGCCTCATTTACTTCCTCCTCCACCCTTACTCCCACCTCTATCCTTACTCCCTCCTCCACCTTGCTCCCTTCTCTACCCTAGCTCCTTCCCCCCATGAACTCCTTCCTCCCTAAGGACTCCTTTCTTTCCCTAGGCTCCTTTCACCTCCGAACTCCTTCCTCCCCCCAAACTCCTTCCTCCCCCTGGACTCCTTCCTCCTCTGGACTCCTTCCCAACTCTGATCCCCTTCCTCCCCCTAAACTCCCTCTTCCCCCCGAAGTGCTTACCCCCTCCTAACTCCTTCTTCCCCTGAAGATTTTCTCCCCCGAAGTCCTTTCTCCCCGAGCTCCTCCCCCCCCAAACCCTTTCCATTACACCTTCCTCCCCCCTTTGCACCTACTTCCCCAATTGCTGCATTGTCCCCCATTGCACTGTCCTCCCCCCGTACAGCCCCCTCCCAACCTCACTCCCCCCCAACACCTTCGTCTTCCCCCTCCCAACCTCACCCCCCTCCCCGGTACACCCTCCTCTCCCAGTCAAGCCAAGACCTTCCTCTCCCACCACCCCCACAGCCACCCCTGGTACACTTTCCTCTCCCGCTCACAGCTTGACCTTGCTCTCCCCGCCTCCCCATCGCCGATCATCCATAGCAGCCCATGGCCAAGACCATGATGTCCTGACACAGACCTGAGACATCGATGGAGATCTCCCACTTTCTGTGAGCTGCTTCACCATGTGCATGAGGATCCACCCAGCATGCGATGCACGTGTTCCTCCAGGGTCTGGTAGCTGTAGGGCTCCACAATCTCCTGCTTCTCGGATGTCTGCGATCTGAGCAAGTCCCTAACGGTGAGTTCTGACGGCACACTTCTCCAGACGTTTCCTGGTTGGGTGTGTTTTACCACCGACGTAGCTGTAACTGGCACGGGGGAGCAATTCCGACTGGGCCTTACTTGACATTCCATTAGCGAGATGCAAAGTGGGGTTCATGTCAGCCTCCAGCGGGATTGGCAATCTGCATGGCGGCCACCATCGGATGACCCCGCCATGCTTTCACGCCAGCGTGAAACCGATTTTTGGCCTATTTGCCCTGTTGTCCCCCACTCACCATGATGCCCAATGCCAATGGAGCTGAAAAGTTCCACCGTTAGCTCTGTGCTCACTGATATACATTGGCTTCCATTTTGGAAGATTCTCATCCTTGTTTTCAAATCCCTGCATAGCTTTGTCCTTCCCTGTTTTTGTACCCTCTGCACTCCTCCAATTCTGGTCTCTTGTGCATCCCCGATGATCATAACTTCAAATTTGGTGTCAGTGCCTTGAGCTGCCTAGGCTCAAAGCTCTGGAATTCTCTCTCTCAGTCTCTCTAGCTCTCTCCTCCTATAAGGTGCTTCTTAAAACCTACCTCTCCCTGAACTATTACCTCCTTATGCAGCCCTGTGTCAAACTGTAACCCACAATCCTTCTGTGAAGCACCTTGGGATGTTTTATTATTATGTTAAATATGTTACAAAAGGCAAGTTGTTGTAGTTGTTGCAGCCTTTGTGCTTGTGTACCTGCTCCCATTTACCCCGCTCCCCCCCCCCCCCAGCTCTCTCTCTATCTCTGGGATGTAGTTTCACCTCTTCATTGCATTCCCTCCTGAAGACAGCAATTGCAATTAGATACTCATCGTGTGGAGTATTGCAGAAATATGCCAATAGCACAGCACTCGACAGTGCACCGTGTTAAAACACTGCATTGCCTTGGACATTGTGCTTTTTTAATATTAGTAAAATCCTAAGGAGGCAAAATAAATAGTGAGGTAACTTTGGGCACAGAATGTAGAAATTAAAACCCCCAGGCTCTCAGGATCACATCCAGCTCGCTTAGTCATGTCTCTCCGCTAGAGTGTGACACCTTTATTAATTGGTTGCATCTGTCAGCTTCCATTGCATCTGGAAAAGATACAGCCAAGCAAACTGCAATATTAATAAATTTCTAAATTATTCCAGTTAAAAAAACTGCCCCATTCAAGACATGCTTGCAAAATACTGATTGTCAAATATCATAAGATAAATACATGCAGCTCATTCATCCAATTTAAAAAAAAAACATTTCAAGAAAGATTTGTTTTTACATAGCCTTTTACATGCTCCAGTCATATCCCAAAGTACATTACAGCCAAAGAAGTAGTTTTGAAGTGTGGACACAGTTGTAATGTAGAAAATGCAGCAGCTGAATTTCACACAGCAAGTTCCCACAAACTGCAACAAGATGATGAACAGGTAATTTGTGGGGTTTTTTTGTGATCTTGGTTGAAGGGTAAATATTGAGCATGACACTGGGGAGAACTCTATTCTTCTTGGAATTAGTGCCGGAGATTTTTTCTGTCCTCCTGAGAGGGTAATTAGTTTAAAGTTTCATACTGCAACATCCAATGAGAATGAACTTTGCATCTTTCCTTCATTTCTTGTGTGAAGAAGTTCTTCCTGCCATATATCTGAAATGGTCAGTTTTCCACTTTAGCTTTTCCCCGCTGTTCTAAAATCTAAGTTTACCCTGAAGTGCTCTGGATTTACCTTATGTCTCTTGTCTATCTATATAATGTCTGCTTAGTCATTTCTTTTCAAGAGAATTTCGGTTTCTCCAACTGAATTCTTTGACAATTAGATCAGTGTGTGTCAGCTTGGCTCAGTTAAAATCATGTGCTCAATATCAATAATCTAGGCTGACACTTCTGTGCAACACTGAAAGGGGATTGCATTGTTGGAGGTACTGGTTTGCTGATGGGACATTACACTGAGAGCCTGTTTGCACATTCAGGTGGGTGTGAAAGATTCTATGGCACGAATGAGAAACAGAGAATTCCTCCATCAGCCAGCACTACTGAAATAAACCCGTTAACTGATTAGTCACCTCATCTGCTGTCTATAGGACTTGGCTGTGTAAAATGTCTGTGAGGCAAATTGAGAAGCCCTAGGAATGTACAAAGATGCTTTTTTGTTTAATCATTTGCAGGATGTGGCCCAGCATTTATACCGATCCCTAATTGCCATTGAGAAGGTGGGAGTGAACTGTCTTCTTGAGCAGTTGCAGTTCCTGTGGTGTAGGTACACCCACAGTGCTGTTAGTGAAGAAGCTCCAGGTTTTTGACCCAGCGACAGTGAAGGAAAGGTGATATATTTCCAGGTCAGGATGGTGTGTGGCTTGGAGGGAACTTGCAGGTAGTGGTGTTCTCATGCGTTTGACACCCTTGTCCTTCTAGATGGTAGATGTTGCAGGTTTGGGAGGTAAAATGTTGCAGAAGCCTTAGTAATCTGCTGCAGCACAACTTGTAAATGGTACACACTGCTGCTACTGTGCGTCAGTAGTGGAGGGAGTGAATGTTTAAGGTGGTTGAAGGGGTGCCAATCAGACGGGCTGCTTTGTCTTGGATGGTGTCAAGCTTCTTGAGTGTTGTTGGAGCAGCACTCATCCAGGCAGGTAGAGAGTATTCCATCACACTCCTGAGATGTGCCTTGTCAATGGTGGACAGGCTTTGGGGAGACAGGGGATGAGTTACTGTCTGCAGAATTCCCAACCTCTGATCTGCTCTTGTAGCTACAGTTTTATATGGCTGGTCCAGGTATGTTTCTTGTCAACCCCAGGATGCTGATTATGAAGGATTCAATGATACATAAATGCAAGTTCTTTCTCTCTGTGGCATACCTGACTTTATGCCTTGATGACCAGAGTTGAATATGGTGTTGAAAATCCAGTCTGATCAGGTTTTGCACAGTTTTAATACATTTGACTGATATGAATGAGCAAGAGAAAGTAGTATTTGGTTTGATGTTAAAATTTTAAATACCTCAGTACCACCATCTGCAGGTGTCTTCCTATTTCACATTTAGTTCACAGAATCACAGGATCACAGAATTTTCATGGCATAGAAGGAGGCCATTCAGCTCATCATGTCTGCACCAGCTTTCCAACTGATCATTATGACTTAGCGTCATTCTCCTGCCTTTTCCCTGTACCCTTGTGCACTGTTTTTATTCAAATAATCATCTAATGCCCTCTTGAATGCCGCGATTGAACCTGCCTCCACCGCACTTCCAGGCAGTGCATTCTAGACTCGTACCACTTGCTGTGTGAAAATGTTTTCTCTCACATCAAATTTGCTTCTTTTGCAAATCACTTTAAATCTGTGCCCTCTCGTTCTCGATCCTTTTACAAGTGGGAACAACTTCTCCCTATCTCTACTGTCCAGCCCCCTCATGATTTTGAACACCTCTATCAAATCCCCTCTTAGCCTTCTTCTCTCCAAGGAGAACAGTCCCAACCTCTTCAATCTACCCTCATAGCTGAAGTTTCTCACCCTTGGAACCATTCTTGTAAACCTCATCTGCACACTCTCCAATGTGTTCACATCCTTCCTATAATGTGGTACCCAGAACTGTACACAATATTCCAGCTGAGGTCTAATGAGTATCTTATATAAATTCAGCACAACCTCCCTGCTCTTGTACTCTATGCTCCTGTTGATAAAGCCCAGGATGCTATATGCTTAATTAACTGCTCTCTCCAGCTGTCCTGCCACCTTCAATGATCTATGCACATATACACCCAAGTCCTTCTGCTCCTGCACCCCCTTCAAAATTTCACCCTTTATTTTGTATTGTCTGTCCACGTTCTTCCTACCAAAATGCAACACCTCACACTTCTCCACGTTGAACATCATCTGCCACCCATCTGCCCACTCCAGCAACTTGTCTATGTCGTTTTGAATTTCGATACTGTCCTCCTCAGAGTTTTTTAGTTATTCTGATACCATCTTCAGTAATATCTATGGCATCCATTTTCCCTTGCAAATCGTAGCACCATGCAATTCTGAATATTTCTAGTTTGTTTCCTTATTCTTTCATGGGATTTAGGCATTGCTGGCAAGGCCAGCATTTGTTGGCCATTACTGTACCACTGTGCATCCTTGTTGGAGGGAGTGAATGTTTAAGTTAGTCGATGGGGTGTTGAGCTTCTTGAGTGTTGTGGGAGCTGCAATCATTCAATTAAGTGAAGAGTATTCGATCACACTCCTGGCTTGAACCTTGTAGATGGTGGACAGGCTTTGGGGAGTCAGGAAGCGAGTTACTCGCCTCAGAATTCCCAATCTCGGACAGTATACACAGTATTTATATGGCTAGTCCTGTTCAGTTTCTGGTCAATGGAAACACAATGGATATTGATCGTGGGGGACTCAGTGATGGTAATACCATTGAATGTCAAGGGGCAATGGTTAGATTCTCTCTTGTTGGACATGGTCATTGTCTGACACTTGTGTAGCGCAAATGTTATTTCCCACTTATCAGTCCAAGACCGAGTGTTTTGAATTCTTGCTACATATTGGCACAGACTGTTTCATTATCTGAGGAATTACAAATGGTGCTGAGCATTGTGCAATCATCAGTGAGCATTCCCACTTCAGATCTTATGATAGAATAAAGATCATTGATGGAACAGCTGAAAATGGTTGGGTCCAGGTCACTACCCTGAGGAACTCCTGCAGTGATGTCCTGGTGCTGAGATGACTGACCTCCAACAACCACAACCATCTTCCTTTGTGCTAAGTATGACTCCAACCAGTGGAGAGTTTTCTCCCTGATTTCCATTGACTCAAGTTTTGCAAGGGCTTCTTGATGTCACACTCAGTCAAATGCAGCTTTGATGTCAAGTGCTGGGTTTCTGAATGCAAGTCATTAATATAGATTAGGAAAGAAGCCTCAGTTTATGAGACACTCTACCTCACCCTCAATGTCATTCCTCTAACTCCCTTAGATATCCATCTCTTCCATTCCTTTGATAAATTCCTGATTGAGGATCAGACATTGTTTTTTTCTGAGGAATCAAAGGCTTCTTGGAAATCTAAGTAACACTGCAATATATAGTAGTGATTTGGTATGTCACTCCCTCAGAACGGTCAAATAGGTTAGTGAGGCAACATGATCATCTCCTGAAGCTACATGTTATGTTCTGAAGCAAGGCAGCGGGTGATGTACCAGAAGCACTGGGTTACTGCTGTATTGTGGTGGGACAAGGGTTCCCAATGGGAACTGGGTAGTTGTGGTAATCTTCAATTTGAGGTGTCGCACCCCTGGAGAGACAGTTGCTTGCTATGTAGCAGCCTTAAAACAATTGACAGAGCACTGTGAGTTCGGGACGTCGATTAATGACAAGTTAAGAGACCGATGAGTGTGTGGGATTAACAAAGACGTGATTCAAAAAAGGTCGTTGTCAGAAACAAATTTAGACATCAGCAAGGTGCTGGAATTGGCGCTCGCAATGGAAAGCACAGTCAGGGATTCAGAAGCAATCAAGGGAGCACAAAATAGCCATTCTTCACTTTGGGAGGGAGGTACCAGTTTGAAATGGCGCGGAAGTGCAGGGCTCTGCAGAAAGGTGGGAAACAGCCACCATTAACAGACCAGCAATGGTTTACCAAATAAATCCAACATTACTAATGCCAGGATTGGAACCAGACAGCCTACAAATGAACGACGATCTAAAAGAACCGAGTATTACTACTGCCATCACGATGGGCACACTATGCGATATTGTAAAGACAGGTTGAGACAAAATTTGGAACAAAAAGGCAGAAATCGTGAAATCCATATAATAGAGGAACCAGAAGAAACAGAGGCAGATATTTACTCGCGACACAACTTAAAAATGGGTAAAACGGAGCCAATCTATGTGAAAGTGGAAGTCAATGGAAAACCCATCCGAATGGAGGTGGATACAGGGGCATCCACGACAGTCATAGGGGAACATACATTTAAATACGTGAATGGAGGAGGCCATTCACTAAATCTGGAAATTTCGGATGCTAAATTAAAGATGTACTCTGGCAAAGACATATGAGTAAGAAGTATATGCAGGGTTCCAGTACAATATGGAAGCCAATTTGCTAATTTACCCCTAATGGGGATAGCAGGCAGAGGACCAAGTCTCCTCGGAAGAGACTGGTCAATCTTGAGAGATTAATGAGATCTCAATCAAAAGCAGGAAATGTTGCTGTTTGATAAAAGGAGCATGTGAAGACTCAACAAAAGGAGGTTGTGGAGCTGATGCCTCAGGACAGAGTTTGAGTTGAAGTGGGTAACCTCCAAAAAGGAAAAGAAAAACTGAAGGACTTTCGCATGTTGCAAGATTCCCTCAGATCCCAATTTGTACCACTAAAAAGGTATGAGGAAGAACAGGAAGAATTCACCATATCTCAGGCTGAGATGATGAATAAATTAGCCGAGAAAGCACAGCAATACTTAATTCTCCTGGAAACAACTAACAAATATAAAAAGGAAATGGAAGGGCTGAAGAATCAGCTACATGGAAGCCAAGAAGCTTTAAAAATAGAGACCCCTGAGTTTTCTAAGGAGCTGACAGATGAGGAAATGATGGAAAACTCAACCACTGAGTTCATTCAAATTGAGTTTATACCTAAGCCTAGTCCGGCCAATAGGGAAATTGAAAAGGAAGCCGAGATTAAAGTCAGCGCTGCCAAGAAGAAAACCCATCAAAAGAAGACACATAGAAAGAAAAAACGGAACTGCTAACAAGGCCCTGGAATTTTTTTTTTACACAACAGGCAGCTGATCATTCCGTGTTGAATTTAGCCTTGCTCAACATCCTGATTCTCAGAACCTGCCTGATGGTTGCCCTTTATATTGGTGAACTAGGAGGGGAGGGGCAGCAGGAATGCAGACGATGGGGCCTGGAAGAGAGTGAAGACATTCCTGTTGGAGTCTACACCATAGGTAGACGGAACTCCCCTTGATTTGGAAGGATCTGTTGAGCTTGAAAGAGTTGAAGAGACAAACTTACAAGTTCCTACTGGAGCGCCTAGTGGACAGATAACTCCCGAGAGGGAGGCCTTGAGTAAACCATCTGAAGTCGTAGAACTACAACGGTTGGCACTTTTGAAGAAGCCTCCAGAGTGACTGAATTTGTAAATAGTTTATTTATGTAAACAGTTAATATATTGTAAAGATTGTAAATTGTACTTTCAAGTAAAGGGGGAGGGATGTGGTAATCTGAGGTGCAATACACCTTTAAGAGAACGTGTGCAGATTGACCACGTCACTCTATGACCCAATTGCTTTGTAGCATGGGTTACAATGTTAAGAGTAGTTTAAAGTAGGGTCTGGATGCAGAAGCACACATCATGTTAGTGCTCTATTATCTGTGTAAATAAACAGATGTGCTTCATCTTATATTGGCCTTGGCACCTGCAGTATATTGTTGCCAACCCACCAGCCATTAGATAGGTGTGCAACTGTGATCACGAGCAAAGTGACCCAACTGTAGAACATAACAGTAGTGTTGGGTAGCGTTGCTAGGTCGTGATTGCACATTGACCATTTTCTATAGGGATGGAATGGGAATGAGATGTTTGCTGTCTAATTACTACTCTCTATGCGCTCTGTAGTACTAGGAAACAGGCAGCCAGCCACATCCTTCAATTGCAGAACGAGGGAGAGCTGTGGAAGGATGAAGCCAATAAGGACCAGAAGAAAACACAGCACAATAAACAGGATAAAATAAATGGTCTTGCTTCCTTCGTGCCATGTTGGAATTCTACATGCTCCTGGGGTTTCGGAGGAGGGGACACTGACTCCCCCTTTTGCAACTAAGTCTCACCTGCACCCAGATTCGAACCCGACCCTCAAGAATCTATGCTTACTGGGGAGAGTTCTCTTTAATGTCAGGTCTTGAGGGCTAAAAATAATTTTAATGAATTGGATTGTCACTATTGCTGGTTCCAGCTGTGGTGGTTTTGATGGAATGTATTAATGGAAGTCATTAGTGGATAGAAGCCAGGTTAATGCCAACAAGCAAATCCGACAAGAATTTGCAAGAACTTTGAAATGCATGCCTGAATGTTCTTAAGAAAAACGATACCCACTGTTCGCTACATCAATGGAAATCTAATTTTACAAATTGTGTTTGGATATTGATATAGAGTATAGCCTATTCATTAAGGTATAAATACAATTACCAGAACTGACACTTCCTGAACCAACTAGAGTTTCAAAAGACTGTCTTCCCATTTCTCGTTTTGTCATACCTACTCCAGGAAGCAAAACATTCAAATGAAATGCGATAAACTCATCATGCAGGCATCGGGCTGTGATTCAACTTTAATATTTTATCCTAGAGTAAAATGTTCTGGTATTATTCATGTTTTAACTCACTCCCACTAAATAAGGCAATTTATACTAATTACGAACAGCCCTGACTGAGTTATAGGCTGACTGTGCAAGGAGCAGCAGATGCAAAACCCATGTCCCACCACGTTCTGGAGCAGTGCGTCTCCCACACATTGCTGGGTTCAGTAACTCCTCCAAGACACTTCCAGTGATTATGCATCGGCAATCAATCCTTACACACCATGCCAAAACAAATAGTAAAAAAAAGATGGTTAAATTAATTACAGGAAGTTGAAAAACAGAAACCCAGGAATGTTGGAAATTTAACAAATGGGAAGTCGCAGCCAGTTCTGAAGACACAAAACGTTAATCTGCCTTTTAGCTTTTGGATACTGATTGACTTTTCCAACATTTTCGGCTTTGTGAGAGATAGTTGAGTGATCTTGAAAAACGCCACCTGATGCCAAATGGCCTCCTTTAGAAGGAGGGTGTGGGGTGGTGGGATTAATGGCAGAACTCTCCCCTATAACATGGGCTGCATGTTTGCTTGCTTGGTACCCTCTGTTATTGAACCCAGTATTCGTTGTTGTAATATGCCTTTAAGGGATGTCAGCACGACAGCACTAGAAGGGAAGAGTGTCATGTGATCCAGTCTTAGTTTAGCTTTTGCTTTGAGTAGAGCACAGACACAGCTCTGATGTTTTCAAGCTTTATATTGATGTATAACTGTTCACATCAGCCTAGTCTTAATAAATAGACCCATAACGTGTTTACCAAATCCTTTATGAGCGATTGGTGTCTTGTGTCCTATAGAGTAAATAAGCCCAAGGATTATATCATCACAATAACATGACATTTTTGTCATCCACTACCAGCATCTGTGCCTGCTGTGTGTGCGTTCTACAGGACGCACTGGAGCAACTCAACAAATTTATTTCAGCAGCACCACCATTCCTTACAACCTCTGCCTACCACTGATGAAGAATAATGGGCGGAACTTAATGGAGCCCACTGGAGCAGGCATGGTGGCCGGGTTGGGGTGGGGGTGGGTCCCTTGTTACGAACATGCATACGAACATACGATCACCAGCACTCAGTGATCGATTGAGGCACCTGGCATCAGGAAAGGGAGGGGCCACTGAAAGCTATTTCCCTGCATTCATTCAAACCCCCTGCTCCTCCCTTACTGGTGACCCCCTTCTCCACAATCCTCATCCCACCCCTCACCACTCCCAGTTGTGCTGCTGGCAGTGGCCTCTGATTGGCCTACAGCTGCGGGGGCTGGGATTTCCACCTTACTGGGGGCTTCATTGTATGACCTCTTAAGTGCCTGATTGCACTTAAATAGAGTTGGACCCCCCTCACCTCCCCAGACAGAAGTGATATGGGACTCCTACCTGTTCTCCAACTGGTGGGGTTGGGGAGAAAGAGGGCTCACCATCTCACAGACTAAATTCCATCCAACGTGTGGGAACACCATTACTTCCAATTTTCTCTCTAAGTCACGCTTTATCCTCACTGGACGTCACTGGTCCTCGGTACCCTGGAGATCCCTACCTAATACACCATCACCTCAATGGAAATAACTGGAGGCAGTGCAGAGTGCTGCAAAGGAAAGCAAATGGAAAAAATATTGGAATGACGCCTTGAAGGTTTTAAAAATTCAGCGGAAGATTGATGCCAGGCATTGAAAGAGGAAAGTGTCAGCACTGCCAGTGTACCCTGCAAGACCACAATGGGCATCATGGGCAAATCCCCTTAGCAACCCGCGATCACACTCCCATACGTGCACATGCACAGATTCTGGGGAAAAGAATAAATTGTCTAGATGTGTGCTGGATGAAAATTAAAATAATACAAGTTATTGTTTGCGTTCAATTAATTTATTGTTCATTTTCTAACTATTCTTCCATTTATTTTTGCTGATTTTAACTGCTGGTAAAATATTCTGCCTCAGCACATTGCTATGTCTTTAGCTTGTAAAAGTTAACATCAATAGCATCACTGCTCTGACTGGAAGTTCCCCATTTTAGCTCGTTCTTTTCTCGGTACCTCTGTTTTTTTCCAATCCTGTCTCTCTAACCTCTCTGTTTCTTTCTCCATATTCCTCACACTTAGTGCCTCATTCTCTTTCTATCTTCCTGTTTGTGTGTTTTCCTGTTCCTCTTGATCGAAACAGGCTTATATTTTGTCAACAAATAAAAATGTTATTTTAAACGCTGGGAGACTCAATGGTCTGTGAAATGATTAGATATTGAGGTTGAGGCGCACTGCACAGACCCACCAGTCAGCACCTCCACTTGATTTTTATCAGGATTATCTCAATGACCCTTGATTTCAAAGTTTTTTTAAGAGCCAGCTCGATTGTGGTCTTACTGCTTAAGTGGTATCTAATTAGGAAAAAGATTTACCTTTTGTGAAATTGAGTTGATTTTGACAAAAAGCAATTTTCTATTTAAAAACATAATAGTGCATTTGGTACTATGGGTACAGGGATATTAAAGGCTTGTTTTCATCTTTTACATCTTACATATATATCCTTATGAAGATAGGCCTGAGACCTCCAGCTGAAAGTGTCATTACATCATCAGGTATATATTCTGAAGTAATGGGTTGTAAACTAATGCCCAAGTTCAGCCCCAAATTAACCCTGATGGGAGAATACTCTCGATGTGACTGCTGAGCTCAACACATATCTCCAGCAAATGGAACAGCAATCTTGAATATTGTGCCCAGATTCAGGATGTTGTAAATCAGCATATTAACTATTAATCATAAACAGGATCCCAGTTAGAGTCTAAGCCCATGGCTCCCATCCATACCCCACTTGTCTTCTCATGGTTGCAGTCCTGAGAATCACAATGAGGATTCTTGATTCAGCTTCTGAATGAGAAGGCCTCAGATTCAATACTAATTGGCATCAATTTGGAGAAGGAAGAAGAATAGAGCCAAAGTCCCTAAGCCCCTGGAGGCGGCAGGTTAGGTGCAGTGGAGGCGGGCGGATGGTTGTTTGTGGTGGGGGGGGTGGTGGGGGCGAGTGGGGCATATAAGCATGGTGAGAATGCGGAGATAGTGGCTGAAAGTGTGGGGTAAACTGGGAGTAACCAGGGCTTCCACTGCACTTTGGGTGGATAGTGCTAGCGGAGCAGGACCAGGCTCTGAAATTTTCCATCCAGTGAGTTCTAATGATATGATTGAACTTCATATTAAAACTCCAAAATGTAAGGGAGCAGAATTAAAAACAGCTAAAGTGGCAAAACTGCTGAAATGTTCTGGGGCACCAGCAATATCTACATGAAGGGTACTTAAGCAAAGATACCATTTTGTTAGAAAGGAGGGGGCACGAATGGGATTGGATCTCGGTGGGGTGTAGGTGAACAGCAAAGAAAAGGGTTGGGAAGCTGTGGAATAAAAGATTCTCACTCCTTTGAAAGGCTAGTGAGTAAAAGCACGGTCTAATAGAGCACGAAAACCATACATAACACAACATCCCAACTTGGAGTTCTAACTTGGTGTAAAAACAGACAGCAATTGGTGCCCAGGTGAAAAATCAAAGGGTGTGTTTCAATGAGAAAGAGTGGATTTTAATAGCTCCACCATTGCTGACCATGCATTCAATTGCCTAGATCCTAAGCGTTGGAATTCCCTCTCTATACCACTCTGCCTCCCTAGCTTTCCTACCTCCTTTAAGATGCTCCTTGTAACTTACCTCTTTGACCAAGCTTTTAACTATCTGTTCTAACATCCATCCTAATATCACCTTATGAGTCTTGGTGTCTAATCTTCCTGTATGAAGTGCCTTGTGGCCTTTTATTATGTTAAGGGCACTATATAAATGCAAGTTGTTGTTATTTATGAAATTATGTTCTTTTATCTGCTGTCTACAACCTGCCTATAATCCTGAATGAGATCAACAACAATAAAAACAGATTATCTGATCACTTATCACATTGCTGTTGTGGGAGCTTGCTGTGCACAATTTGGTTGCTGTGTTTCCTACATTAGAACAGTGACAATGCTACAAAGTTACTTCACTGACTGCAAACCACTTTGCCATGTCCTTCTGTTGTGAAAGCATTTGAATGCAAGTCTTTCTTTCTTCATAACACAAGTGAACAGTCCCAGTTTTCATAACAAAATGTCAAACGTTTACCCAAAATCAAAAAGATTGCAATTCATGTCAGTTGGAGTAGATACATGGTGCAATATTCATCCCTATACCAACATACCAAGGAGGAATATTGTGATTGAGGATAGTCTCCATCAATGGGATTGTGTATGGAGAGGACAAAATAATGTCACTCTGATATGGAATTATTTTATGGAGTATTTTACTTAAGGGAACAGTATTCAAGGCTTGAATATTTGAACCACTGTGATAAATCCAACACACATCATCCAATATTCCATGCAAGATTCACATCAGTGCAAAGCAGGGTAAGTGTCCAGGTTGCCTCAACTGTTACAATCCTATTAGTGGGACCAATTTAAGAACAAGGTTTGAGAAGGAGTCACCCCAAATGTTTCTAGCTTTAATAACTCCCATCCTCCAAAGCAGGAAAGATTCAGTTCAAGTACCCATTCTTCCTTGATAGGACAGGTTGAAAAGCAGCCAACTACTGCAACAACAGCAATTTGCATTTATATAGCAACATTAATGCAGCAAAACATTCCCAAGGTTGTTCACAGGAGCACTTTCAAACAATATTTAACACGGAGCCACTTAAGGACATTTTAGGGTAGGTGATCAAACACCTGGTTAAAGAGGTAGGTTTGTCTTAAAGGAGGAGAGAGAGAGAGAGAGAGAAATAACTAGAGGCAGAGAGGTTTACGGAGGGAAGTCCAGAGCTAAGGCACTAGGCAGCTGGAGGCATTGGCTGCTAATGGTGAAACAGTAAAAGTCGGGGATGCACAAGAGGCCAGAATTAGAGGAGCACAGACATCTTGTAGGGCTGGAGAAGCTGATGGAGATAAAGAGGGACAAGGGCATGGAGGAATTTACAAAGGGAAAAACCACAAGTACCCAAAGCAGATAGTTCTGCAGCCCTGAGAAAGCTCAGTGAGGCTGAACTGACACGAATTCTGTTTATGGAAATATATAGGGTTCCTTCTTAAAGAGCATGTCTCATCATCCACAGTCCTCTGGCACTGGGAGATGGCATTACTTCTCTTGAGGGAGATATGGGAAGGATGCTGCCAAACATTGTTCTGTAAAGGTTTCCAGAGAATTGTGGCTCCACAAAATGATTCAAAAACTCATAAGGACCTAATCCTTCTGCACAACTCCAGAAAATAAAAGGATGACATCCGGAAACCATCTTCAGGATTAATTGCATGAACGAGATGGAATAGAGTCTCCTAGATTTGGAGAGGGAAAAAAAGTAATTGTTACAAGCTGAATACAACTTAGTTCATGATTGGAAACATTTGCTGGGGATATGTCTTATCATCACTAAAGCGTGGAGGTTTTCTTTGATTTCAAATTAGGTCAATTTTCTCTTAAACGATCAAGATAAAAAGATGGAGGATAAAACCCTTGGTCTCCAAAGGGTTAATTAACATCCTTGACACCGTTTTCATGTCTAACCTTTCATTTATTTTTCCTTCAAAGATGTGGTGGCAGGTCATGTATTGGACGTCAATCGAACCCTATTGAATCTTCTTCTGCTCAGGTTTCACACAGCAGTCGCCTTGTAGATTCCTGTGTTACGTGATATGGTTGATATTGTAGCTCGTCATTAATTAGCCATTCCTACACTATATCTGTTATTGCCTGGGAAAGAACTTTGCTCAGGAGATTTGTGACTTCTCTCATGCCCTCCCCTGCGCCACCCCCTTCGCCCCCCACCACCACCCAGTCCCACCTGTTTGTAGTTTTTAGGGTTTGGCAACCAAAGATTGGTTTTATTCTCGCTGTATTGAAGAAACAGCTTAATCATTTGGATTGTTGAAAGCAAACTTGACCTGTAATCATTATTTAATGACATCGCTGTACAGCATGCTCCTGAATACATTTGAGTTAAAAGTTAAATGAAGTATGTCTTTTTTTCTAGGAGGTCACAATGTCAATCATGTAATGGAATATATTCCTAATTTGCATATTCAGTGTCAGTATTAAACACTCTCAGGTCAGGTAGCTCAGAGTAATGCCTGTTCTGCACTATACCCCCAAGCAATCACGGGTCAGATGGCTCAAGGGTTAGCTGTAAGGTGACAGCTCCTCTGGAGTGGCTTGTCAGGCACTGCCAGGTCAGGAAGTCTACATGTTACATTCAAATTAACTTTCCCTCTGCAATGTCTAATCAAGTTCTCGTTTAGTGCGTAAGTTAGATGCAAGCTAAAGCTTCCTTTACACTGACTTAACAGGGTTCTGCAACGCTGTCGTCAGAGGATCAGTTCCTAGCTCACTACTGGGATTGCCATTTCCAAAATTGTGCGCAGTTTGGGTGCACCTGAGAATACCAGAGGGAAATCTTCTACTTTTGGGACCTCGGTGAAGAGCATTGCATTCTGTGAGCACATATCAGAACATTGGCCACTGAGGACTGTAAGCACGTTATGTAGTCCATAATGGGTGTGGATTCTCTATATTCCAACAAGGGCTCCCTGTTTATAATGCACTGTGTTAGGAGTAAAGTGGAAACCTACCTTTTGGTGCCAATTAGTTTCAAACTGTTGTAATTTTTATGTCTTAGATTTTTGGCAAATAAGAAATAGATTGGGACTCCTGAAAATCATTGACTAACTGAAGCTGTGCGTAAAGCTAGGCTCCAAAGCTGAAAATACTTAGCAGGTCAGGCAGCATCTGTGGAGAGAGAGGCCAAGTTAACATTTCACACTGATGACCTCTCATCAGATCTCAGGTCGACGACCTGAAATGTTAACTCTGTTTCTCTCTCCGCAGATGCAGCCTGACCTGCTGCGCATTTCCAGCATTTTCTGTTTTTATTTCAGGTTTCCAGCATCCGCAGTATTTTTCCTTTCAGTAACACAACCAACTACTTTCAACATCTTTTACTTCTCTCCACCCCTTCGTCCGATTGGAAAAATAATTGGCTAAAACCACCTTTGGGCATTGAACTCAGATTGATTTATTGGGAGGAATCTTGCTTTCTTTCATTCCTAGAATGTTTCAATATTTGTTCTTTCAGGCTTAAATTTCTGACAAATTTTGAGGAAAAATCTTAAGAGTTGAACTCTCGGTTAAAATAATGGATTAGGGAATAGAACAAAACTACATTATCGTTTTGAAAAATCTCCAGGAGGCACACTAATCCTGAAAATTGATGATTCTGCTCCGCCACCTTAACAGTGGAACACGCTGCATTGACCAGCTAGGAGGAATGCTTGGTAGCAATGTGGTTCTGTTACTGGACTAGTAATTCAGCAGCTTGGGTTAATAATTGGAGGCATAAATTCAAATCCCAACAGGACAATTGGTGAATTTTGAACCCAATTAATTAAGTAAATCTGAAATAACAGAATGGCCAGAAAACCACAAGACTGTTGTAAAAATCTATCTACCTCACTAGTGTTCTTTAGGGAAGGAAATCTGTTGTCCTTATCCAGTCTGACTCCAAACCCACAGCAATGTGGTTGACTCTTGACCACCCTATGAAATGGCCTGACAAGACACTTTTCATCAATGAATGAGAAGAAAAGTCTGAATAAAGAATCGTTCAAAACTTTTGCGAGCAGGTATTTGACCTTTCCGAATTTAGTGGGCTCCACTTGCACCACCTTGAAGCTGGTGTATGCCTGAAAAGACATTGGGGGCACCAGAGGCAGCAATTCCTGTCTGACCCATCCTGCCTGTTCCACTTGTTTCAGTGACATGCCAATCAAAGGGGGCAGAAGGACCAAAAACCCTGGCACTGCATAAACTGGCGCAAATCAGGGCACATTCCAAAGTCCAATTCCACTTGCCATGATTGCAACCATTCTGATGAGAAAGGAAAAGTCCAAGGGACCGACACACCATCTGTGGTTAACTGGAAAGGTTAAAGATAGTGTCAAACTTAAAGAGAAAGCATATAATTGTGCAAAGACAGGCGGAAGGCTGGAAGAATGGACAGAATATAAGGAACAGCAAAGAATGACTAAAAGACTAATAAGGAGGGTATGGGAGAAAGCTAGCCAGAAATATAAAAACAGATAGTGAGAGTTTTTATAAATATTTAATAATGAAAAGAGTTAACAAAGTGAGTCTGGAGAATTGATAATGGAAAACAAGGCAATGGCAGATGAATTGGACTGGTATTTTGCATCAGTTTTCACTATAGAGGATATAACTGGCATCCCAGAAGCAGCTATAAATGAGGAAATGGAAGTGGGGAAGGAAGCCAGGAAAATTACAGTCACCAGGGAAGTGGTACCAAATAAACTGTCGGAACTGCAGGCTGACAAGAGCCGGGCCCTGATGGACTTCATCCTAGGATCTTAAAAGAAATGTCTAATGAGATAGTTGGTTTTAATTTTCCAAAACTCCCTAGATTCTGGGAAGGTCACATTAGATTGGAAGATAGCAAATGTAACTCCATTATTCAAAAAGGGAGGGAGACTCAAAATCAGGAAACTACAGGCCAGTTAGCTTAACATCTGTCATAGGGAAAACGTTAGAAGCTATCATTAAGAAGTTATAGCAGGGCACTTGGATAAGCTGAAGGTCTTCAGCCAGAGTCAACATGGTTTTGTGAAAGGGAAATCACGTTTAACCAGCTCATTGGAGTTCTTTGAGGAAGTAATATGTGCTGTGGATAAAGGGGAACCGGATGTACCGCACTTAGATTTCCAGAAAGCATTTGATAAAGTGCTACATCAAAGGTTATTGTGGAAAATAAAAGCTCACGGTATAGAGGGTAACATATTGGCACAGACAGAGGATTAGCTGGATAACAGGAAGCAGAGAGTAAGCATAAATAGGTCTTTTTCAGGTTGGCAAAGTGTAACGAGTGGCATGCCACAGGGATCAGTGCTGGGACCTCAACTGTTCACAATTTATATAAATGACTTGGATGATGGGATTGAAAGGATAGTTGCCAGATTTGCTGATGGTGCAAAGATAGGTAGGAAAGTGAGTTGTGAAGAGGAAATAAGGAAGCTACAAAAAGAGTGGACAAAGATCTGGCAGATGGAGTATAATATGTGCAAATATGAAATTGTTCATTTTGGCAGGAAGAATAAAAGTGAAACATATTATCTAAATGATGAGAAATTGCAGTGCTCGGAGGTGCAGAGGGATCTGGGTGTCCTAGTGCATGAATCACAAAAGGCTAGAATGCAGGTACAGCAAGTAATTGGAAAAGCTAATAGAATGTTATCATTTATTGTGCGGGGAATTGAATACAAAAGTAGGGAGGTTATACTTCAGTTGTACAGGGTGCTAGTGAGACCACATTTGGAGTATTGTGTACATTATTGGTCACCTTATTTAAGGAAATGCATTGGAAGCAGGTCAGAGAAGGTTTACCAGGCTAATACTTGGAATGGGTGGGTTGTCTTATGAGGAAAGGTTGGACAGACTAGGGTTGTATCTGCTGCAGTTTAGAAGAGTAAGGGGCAACTCGATTGAAACATATAAGTTACTAAGGAGACTTAACAGGGTGGATGCGGAGAGTATGTTTCCTCTTGTGGGAAGAATCTAGAACTAGGGGTCATTGTTTAAAAATAAGGGGCTGCCCATTTAAAACAGAAATGAAGTGAAATTCTTTCACTCAGAGGTTCGTGAGTCTTTGGAACTCTTTTCCTGATAAGGTGGTGGATGCAGTCTTTGAAGGCAGAGGTGGATACATTCTTGGTAAGCAAAGGGGTAATAGGTTATCGGGGGTAGGTGGGATGAAGATTTCAGGTTCCTATCTGATCAGCCATGATCTTGTTAAATGGCGGAGCAGGCTCGAGGGGTTGAATGGCCTACTGCTGCTCCTTGTTTGTACCCATTTTCATAACCCAATGCCAAGGACATCATGGATTTTTATGATCTTGACACGCAGGCCTCAATTGGGTTAACAGAGAGAGGAACTTTAGGTGGTTCAATCATTTCCCATGGTGTCATTTAGGAACATAGGAGCAGGAGTAATGCCTGCTTTACCATTCAATACGATTATAGCTGATTATCCACTTCAATGCCTTTTTCCTACACTATCCCCATATCCCTTTATGTTATTGGTATTTAGAAATCTGTCAATCTCTGCTTTAAACATACTCAATGACTGAACTTCCACTGCCCCCTGGGCAGAGAATTCCAAAGGTTCACAACCCTCTGAGTGAAGAAATTCTAGCTTCCCCCTTATTTTGAAATTGTGTTCTCTGGTTCTAGACTCCCCAGCCAGGGAAAACATCTCATCTGCATCTACCCTGTCTACCCCTTGAAGTATTTTGTAGGTTCCAATAAGATCACCTCTTGTTCTTTGAAACTCTGGAGAATACAGGCCCAGTTTCCCAAATCTCTCTTCATAGGACAGTCCTGCCATCCCAGGAACAAGTCTGGTGAACCTTCATTTCACTCCCTCTATGGCAATAATATCCTTCCGAAGGCTAGGGGACCAAAACTGAACACAGTACTCCAGGTGCGGTCTAACCAAGCTTCTATACAAATGAAGCAAGACTTCACTACTCCTGCACTCAAATCCTCTTGCACTAAAGGCTAACATACATTAGCCTTCCCTTCAAAGCCAGCATCTAATTAAACACTGTTCTGTAGATAGTCCCGGCTTACACCTTGCCTTAAGCATGTTCAATTATTAGCTCTAGCATGTCACAAGGGAGATTCCAGGAGTACTTTCAGAAAGTTCACCTGGCACCGTCTGTAATGTAAAACAAAAGTGCATTTGTTGTTTCAAATTTATCTTATTGCGTCTTTACAATTCACCCCAATCTCATCTATGTTGGAAGCTGCCATTTTATGAGCAATGAATCTGTGATCCTACACATTGATGCAATTTCTAAGCCAAATCGAAGGAAAGGATGAACATAGGTGCAGGAATAGGCCATTTGGCCCTTTGAGCCTGCTCCACCATTCAATAAAATCATGGCTGATCAGGCTATGGTCTTAGCTCTGCTTGCCTGTCTTGCCCCCTTGCCTAAAAAAAATCTAACTCTGCCTTGAATAAATCCAAAGGCCCAGCCTCCACTGCTCTCTGGGGAAGAGAATTCTATACCGCAACGACCATCTGGGAGAAAAAGTTTCCTCTCATCTCTTTCTTATTTTTAAACTATGTTCCCTAGTTTTAGTCTCCCTGAGAAGAGGAAACATCCTATGGGTATCCACCCTATCAAGTCCCCTAAGGAGGCCTAGGATTTCCCTAACAAATACCTTGTCACCCTGTCCCTCCCTAAATTGTGTCATTTCACAAAGTATTTTCCTGCTTCTCCTCTTCCTAAGCTTATAAGGAAGAAGCTGCCTCCATTGATTATTTTGTTTTGCTGTTTTGTATGTTGTTGCTTTTCACTTTGGAACCATCAAAATCAGAATTAGGTTGGTCAGTGAGTGACAGGCTCCCTACAGAGTTCTTTAAAGTCGATCCCACCGTAATGGAGGTGTAATGTTTGCCAGTGACTGACAACGTCTTTATTGGAAGATAAAATATAACTCAATGATTGACAACCTCATTAGACTGGCAAGTATGCTGGTGGCCAGTGAGTGACAGTTTCAGTGTAATGGCAAACATAACATTGGTTGGTGAGTGGCAATTAATCAAAATGGTGGCTGGGTTTTCTGTTTAAGGTGTCACTTGTTTGTGCCCGCCTCGTTTTATAAACAGTCAAGGCTTCAACTAATTGTGGTTGCACTGGGGAAGCAAAGAGAGGGAGACGCTGGATAATAAAACACTGCATTTCATGGAATATATTGAAAAATCCAGAAGTGAAATGCGTAGATCTTTTATGCGTGTTAATATAATGAACTACATCAAATCTTGGAGAGGCATGAGGTTTGAGGAGCTCAACCTTCAGTCTCCTTTTTAAAGTCATCTAACCTGATCTGCAGCTTGGCAAAGAATGCGAGCAGATGTCCAATTTGCTGCTTAATTCAATCATAAAACAGGTACTAGCTCCTGGATGAGTGCCAGTGCTATTGCTGGATGGAATGCGCGGGACTTGTTCCAACAGCACAGGTGGGACACTTGGAATTACACAGGTCTCCAATTTGCCCTCCCCTTTAACAGTTTCAACAATGGGACATATTCAAGCTTCAGTTCTCCTGTTAAAACCTACAGAATTCCCTTTCCCACCCTATGAGAGGCTTCTCCAAAATCCAATTGCTGCCTTGTGAAAATTACAGCATAATCTGTTTCTCTGTTCTCTGTTTAAACCTCCTGCTCAACGATATGTTGTTTAAGTTCCTGTGAACACATGGGTTTGCATATTTATTATAGAAATGCTACGTTGGATACATTTCAGTTTATTCTATTATTTCAGACCACCGTGTGGATTTTTTTGTTTGGAGATTCCATAAATGTTTTGTTTGTACATCCCTGAGGAACCCATTCATTCAGGCTTGTAGCTTGCTCACTGCTAGGCTCAACTTGTCCAGGGTGTTCTTTTCAATCCTTGTATTGATTTGTGTGGCAATGAACATGATTAACTTGTTCCTGATGGCACGATGAATTGGTATGCTGTTAATGCTGTGCCCCAAAATGGTGAGAGTCAGCTTTTTGCCCATGATTTCTCTCTCACATTGTACTCACAAATGACAACTGTGGGAAGGGGGTTATGTACCCTCAGAAGGGAAAATTAAATTGCAACTCAATCCACCCAACAAAGTAGCAATAAACCTGTTACTTGGGGGAAAAACATCCCCCAAAGATGACCTTAGGAATACCTGATGAAACGCTATGTGGTCATTTCATTTCAGCAAGACATATCTCCACTTCCAGCATACACAAGTCTTCCCATTATCCACCTTTCAACGATTTAGCAATCTATCTATTTGCTTCTCTTTCATTGCTATCCGTGAATCTATCAACAGTTGATTTATCTGTCTTTAACCTCCAAGGCACTCTGTGGTGATCACGGGTGTGAAAACTGACTGATATTTCCCCTCCTTAACACCCGGGTTTAACGGAGGTGATGTGGGTCTTGTCTGCTGGCTGGAAGATTGGATAGAGTTAGCTCATAAGAAGCAGAGAGTCGGGACAAATGGTCATTTTCAGGCTGGCAAGCTAAGACTAGTGGAGTGCCACAGGAATCAGTGCTGGGGCCTCAATTATTTACAATCTACATCAACAACTTGGGTGAAGGGACTGAATGTATAGCTGCTAAATTTGCTAATGACAGAAAGATAGGTAGCTGAGTAAGTTGTGAAGAGGGCATAAAGAGTCTGCATAGGGATATAAATAGGTCAAGTGTGTGGGCAAAAATTTGGCAGATGGAGTATAATGTGGGAAAATGTGAGCTTGTCCCGTTTGGCAGGAAGAATAGAAAAGCAGCATAGTATTTAAACGGAGAGACTGCAGAACACTGCCTTACAAAGGGATTTGGGTGTCCTGCTACATGAATCACAAAAGGTTAGTATGCAGGTACGGCAAGTGGTTAGAAAGGCAAATGGAATGTTGTTGTAAGGGAAATGAAATATAAAAGCAGGGACGTTTTGCTACAATTGGTGAGACCACGGGCAGAATTTTGCCGTTGGTGAGCAGGGGGCGGGGCCTGCTCGCCGATGCATAAAATGATGCGGGATGATATTGGGCGGAACCCCCAACGTCATCACGCCCCATTTAAATTTTCAGGAAGGCGGGGGCGCAGCAAAATCAGCTGTCAATGGCCAATTGAAGATTGGTGGGCAGGCCAGGAGCCCTGGTGGGCAATAGATAAAACATGAAACCTCATCCACCGTGCGATGAGGTTTCATACAGGATTGCAAAAATTTTAATAAAGTTTAATGTAAATTATGAACATGTCCCAACTCATGTGACATAGAATTTTTAATTCCATTTTTAATCTTTTTAAAAGTGTCAGCGATCACCCTGAGGCAGCACTTAGCCTCAGGGAGATGTGCGCTCTTTCGTGCGCATGCGTGAAAGAGCGCACCCTTGCTTTTGGGGAATACCCCCCACCCCCACCGCCCGCACAGGAGTGCATAGCACCACCTTAATTGGCCCGCCCACGTAAAATGGCGGTGGGGCCCGCTCCTCCGGCGGGGATTGGCTCCCCGCCCGCCGGAGATTGGGTCAGGCCCGCCCGCCCAACAGGCAGAAAATTCTGCCCCACATCTGGAGGACTGTGTACAGTTTTGACCTCCTTACTAAGAAAGGATAAACTTGCATTAGAACCAGTTCAGAGAAGGTTCAGTCAACAGATTCCTGGAATGAGGGGGTTATCTTATGAGGGAAGATTGGCCAGGCTGGGCCTGTATCCATTGGCGTTCAGAAGAATGAGGGGTGATCTAACTGAAACATATAAGATCCTGAGGGGACTTGACAGGGTGGATGCTGAAAGGATGTTTCCTCTTGAAGGAAAGACTTAAACTAGAGAACACAGTTTATAAGTTAGGAGTCTCTCTATTAATGCAGAGATGAGGATAATTTGTTTTCTCTTCGAGGGTCATTACTCTGTAGAATTCTCTTTCCCAGAGAGCTGTGGAGGTTGGGTCTTTGAATATTTTTAAGGCTGAGTTAGATAGATTCTTGATTGACCAGGGAGTCAAAAGGTAAAGGGGGTAAACAGGAAGAAGTCACAATCAAATCAGCCATGATCTTATCAAATGATAGAGCAGGCTTGAGGGGCTGAATGGTCTACCCCTGCTCCTAATTTGTATGTTTATATGGAGAGCTGATGGGAGCTGGGTGTCTCCTATGTTAGGGAGGGCCAGCCGAATTAAGCGCTACTCAGTCACTTAAATGGACAGTGGCAGGGCCATCCCTGGGACCAAGAACCGGGCAGAGGTCCCACCCACCAAGAGCTGCCAGCCAATCAGAGGCACCATGAAGGCGGTGGCTGCTACCGGTACAACACCCATCCAAAGTCGAGTATCATCGCTGGATCCCCGCCCACAGGTGAGTGGTGATGGGGTGGGGGGTTTGTCATTGGCGGGGGTTGTGGGTGAGGATGAGTCAGCAGCTAGGGCAGAAGAGGTGTCTCTCAGCAGGCTTCCCACTTCTCGACGCTGAGTTCTGCAATCAGGCACTAAGTGCCTTTGGACGAGGGAACCATCACCCACGGCAGACTGCAAATAACCTTGCACAGTTTGCTTGTTGTGATCCCCTGGTGGCTACCCCCAAATCGACGGTAGGATGAGGCGCTTAAGTGGGCATTATTTTTTAATATTCTTTCACAGGATATGGTGCGTCACTGGCTAGGCCAGCATTTCTATTGCCCATTCCTAACTGTCCTTGGGAAGGGGCTGGTGAGCCACCTTCTTGAACAGCTGCAGTCCATGGGTGCAAGTGGACCCACTGTGCTATTAGGATTTTGACCCAGCAACAGTGAAAGCATGGCGATATAGTTCCAAGTCAGGATGGTATGTGGCTTGGAGGGGAACTTGCAGGTGGTGGTGTTCCCATGAGCTTGCTGCCCCTGTCCTTCTAGGTAGTAGAGGTTACAGATTTAGAAGGTTCCTCAGAATTCCCTTCCTTCTGTATTCCCTTATCTCTTCAACTTTAGTGATGCCCTGCAGTATAGGCCTTGGTTCCTCAATTAAAGAAAACTTGCTTGTATCATAGTAATGCAAATGTACTAGTTATTTACATAAGTCCTCATTATTGCCTCTTCTCTTTGACTATAAACACTGGTGTTCCCTTACTCTGTTCTGTAATATAATGCATCATATTGTTATTTTGGATCATTCTCACGTCTCCTGAACTAAAAATTTTGAAAGAATCCTCTTCAGAAAGCAGACTTGATGGTTCAGCTCCCACTTTAACACCAATCGCAAGGCTGGGACTGCTCTGTTTAAACTGGGGTTTTAAACTGAAAAGGCTAAACCTGTCACTAAGGGGATTTGCTAATTAATCCAAATCAGGTCTAATTAGCCTGAATTTGCCCCCAGCAATCAGATTTATTTGCATGGGTTTTACAGGCTTACCATTGAAGGGATTACTTGATATGAAAATGAGATTGAGGATCTTGTCAATGAAGCCATCAGCAGTGAAGTGGCTGCTAATTAATCAAAGGCAGCCAAGATAGTCTGAAGTTGCTGGTGACAGGATGCATGTTGATTGCGATATAATAGGATTCACTGAGGGTTACGCCACCAGAATGACAATGATATTTTCAAGCTGGCTGCATAGTGGCACTTATGCAGCTAAAACACTGGAGTATTTTAGTTCCAGTTATGAGATCCACAGCCTCAATTAACATTTAGATTCTTTCCCACCTCCAGTTAAAGCTTATAGGGCTGCATATCATGACACCATGAGTCCTAGCCCGAATGGAGATAACTTCCCCTGTCAATCATGTGTGGAGCCTGCACTGCTATAAGCAACGAGGCTTGATTTTACCATAGATTATTTGTAATGTTGTATCGTTGTCCATTCACTGCATTTTGGTGGAAAATGAATCAATTTGTATTTTGCAACCACCCTCCAAGCACCACATTTTGGTGGGGAATTAATCTTGCTGTACTCTGTAGTTTTGGAGACTGTAGTTTTGGCCATGGTTCTGCAACTCAGCAAATTAAAACCGTAAATTCCACCTGGCCTCCAACTTCCAACAAGGACCGACACAGCGGTGTCAATATTCACTCCGCTAAGGTAAAGAGAAGTTGGAGAGGAGAGCTTCTGTGCCTGGTAAGTGCCTCCTGTAATAAAATTAAGAGGTCCCCGAAATATAATGAAGGAACGTGCAAAACACAAGACATCTGAGCCCCAAACAACCTTCCACTCCCACTGAATCAAACTCCATTAACCCAGAACATACCCAAATCACTGTCACAGTGTTGAATTCCAGTGGCCCCAACAGCTGCTCACTCACTCCTCATACATTGCTAGGCCTGTACTTATTGCCTGTCCCTAACTGCCTTTGAGAACTGAGTGGCTTATTACGCCATTTCATAGTCAACCACATTGCTATGAGTCTGGAGTCACAGGCCAGGTAAGGACATTAGTGAACTAAATGGTTTTTTTAAAAAAAAATGACAAACAATGGTTTCATAGTCATCAGATTTTCTTTTCTTTGAATTCAAATTTCACTATCTGCATTGGTGAAGAACCCTGGACCTCGGAGCATTACCCTGGGTCACTAGTGCCGCGCCAACATCACTACGCCACTGCCTCTCCTTGCTCTGCAATGGACCTGTGCATTGTTAGAGGTATAGAGGTAAATTGACATCCCCCTTCGAAAGGGGTAGTTGAGCAGGAAAAAAATGAAGCATAAATCAAACTTGGCTTATTATGGTTACAAGCAAGCAAAAAATTGCAACAAAAAGAGAAAAAGGCTCTACTGTTAAATAGAGCAGAACAGCCTCACAACACAAACACATTTGGGTAATTTCATCCACACAAGTGGAAAAACAGCAGTTTCAAAGAGTATGTTTCTCAGTCATTGAGAGCAGACATTAACTGCTCCAGAGAGATCATTAACAATCTCTTTGTCATCAGCTGTCACCTTACTTGCTGCTGGAGCCTCAATCTAACACAATTCTGAATACAGGCTGCTCTAATATTAATTTCCATACAAGTTGTATAACCTGAAACTATGCAGCAGTCTCTGAATAAATCATCGTGTGAATGCCAAGTGGACAGAACTGATGTACTCTTGGCTTGCAATGGCAAAAAACATGAATGCATAATGCATTTAATTACATTTATTTATTGAAAACCCTAAAGCGACAAGTCAAGGCCTGTAGCATAGGGCGCAAGCAATTGAAAAGAGAAAATTAAGTAAATTAGGAAGTAGTGATTAAGTAACAATCTATGGGCCGACATTACAGTGTAGTAGCATTTTTCAGAAGAGGCATTTGATCGAGGCCCCTCTGCCCACTCAGGTGGATACTAACGATTTTATGGTTATATTTCGAAAAAGAGCAGGCAAATTATCTGATGCCCTGGCCAACATTTATTCCTTAATCAACACCTAAAACAGATGGTCTAGCCAATTATTTCGTTGCTGTTTGTGGGAGGTTGCTGTGCGCAAATTGGCTGTCACATTGCTAACATTACTACAGTGCCGACATTTCAAAAAATCTTTACTGGCTGAAAAATACTCCGGGAGATACTGATATATAAATGCTTTCTTTACTTTTTTTTTCCAAATTCCAGGCATGTTTGAAAGGGTTTTGTTATGACTTTCTGTTTCCAGGTGTTTGAAATAATCAGGCTTTTAGACTCAAAAAGCTTCATCGAGAGTATTTCTCGTAGCTCTCCATGGGGCTGGTGGACGGATACATTGTTACTCGGCACCTGACTGCTGTGCAGCAGTAAACGTGGCAGCCCGGATGTAAATTCTAGTTCCTTTTTCTTTACGATGCTAACCAGGTTCCTTGCAGTGAAACAAAAACAGAAAATGTTGGAAAAACTCAGCAAGTCTGGCAGCATCTGGGGAGAGAGAAACAGAGCTAATGTTTCGACTCCGTACGACACTTCTTCAGAGTCATACAGACTCGAAACATTAACTCTGTTTCTCTCTTCCCAGTTGCTGCCAGACCTGCTGTATTTTTTCAGCATTTTCTGTTTTTATTTCAGATTTCCAGCATCTGCAGTATTTTGCTTTTATCCTTATAGTGACAACTCTCCTCCCTGTTGTAAGGTTGTTTGGTGTCTCACTAAAAGGTCTGGAGGCTTGTATGGTTGAACATAAACCATTTACTGGTAACCCATAACTATTTACGTCTCCACGGCACAGCCCTGCATGGGTGCTATCATCATGCTGGTTTCATCCAGACTCTTCTATACACAGTTTACCATCATGTGACTGTCTACATCATACTGTGAGCGGTACTCTTTCCCCAGTCCCACATTAACCCTTACCAACTTGAACACCCTTGTACTACACTTCAGCAGCAAGCTCAGTCCCAGTGTTTAGAACAGGCCCTTTAGTTCAAAGCTCCTCTCTCCTGATGGTGAGACTTTTATTTCGGTTTTTTTTGCTTTCACTATTATTTCACTGACTCCAGCAAACCCAAATTATTCAGTGAGCAGACATGACTATTACATCTCAGCAACCAACTGCACTTTACCATTAGCTCATTGTGGTCCTGTGACGCCAGATACCAAAGACATTCTCCGTTGTCAATCCATCGAGTCTCTGGGTGGGGAGGTGGGAGGCGGTTGTTGTTAATTAATCAAAAAGTGGCTGTTAAGCTGAAACACCCACCAGCAATTCATTCAAACTATTCTGTGAAATGGCTCCTTTGAGGTTCATGTTGAATTGTTCCTTTACAAAACACCATTTGTTTATAGAGGAAATTCTCTTCCCACATACTAAGCAGTTTGCTTTCTTCTTGGCAGGATCTGGCACTGGGACTGACACTTGGTTGCGCTATACTGTGGTCCGAAATCCAAATAAAATCTAGAACGTTCTTCAGTCTGTGGCTGCGAGAAGCAGGGTGTGTTGGCATGGAGCAGAAAGGCCCCCTCCATCAGGATGTGGAGAACAATGAAGAGGATGAGCAAGTTAAGTGGGATGACTAGAAAAGTTGGCATTGTTCTCCTAGAGCTGAGGAAGTTCAGGAGAGGTGTGATGATAAGGGGCTTCCAAGTATTTTGGCTAGCGTGCGTAAGGAGAAATGGTTTCCACTGGCAGGAGGGACAGTAACCAGAGGACATAGGTTTAAGGAAAGGAATCGGGGGAAAGTGATAAAGAGAATGTTTTTACATAGTGAGTCTTTGTGATCTGAATGTACTGCCTGAAAGGGTGGTGAGAGCAGATTCAATAGTAACTTTCAAAGGGAATAGATATTGAAAAGGAAAAAAAAAATGCAGGGCAATGGGGAATGAGCACAGAATTCAGACTAATGGATTGTTCTTTAAAGAGTCAAGATGGGCCAAATAGCCTTTTCAGTGCTATGAGTCAACCCCAAAATCACCATGTGCACCTCATAAAGTCTTGTTATGGAATTCTCAGAGACCCAGCAGCAGCTTGGTCACAAGATCTTCTACTCAGACAATGGCACATGATATCGGGAGTCCTAAAAGGTGTGTGGAGTGGGAGGGGGGAAGGGTCATGTGCAGGGAAGGGTTACTCACCTTTTGCAATGTTTCTGTGAGTTGCAGGGGCCTGTAGCTGTGCACACTGTAGTGTCAAAGGTATAATTGATCAATTCAGTCAAAGGTTAAGGGGGCCAGATGACAAAGTGGAGTTGAGACCACAACCAGATCAACCATGATCTTTTTGGAATGGCAGAGCAGACTCAAAGGGCTGAATGGCCTACTCCTGCTCCTAAGTCCTATGTTCCAATACTGGTTCCTCACAGCTGACAAGCAGTGGAATGTCAGGACTGGATTCAGCATCTGTTGGATCACGGTGGGAGTTGTGATGCAATTAACTCTCTCACTGGGTTGAATTTTCCAGGCCCCCTAAGGTGGAATGGAGACATGGGGGGCAGGGGTGGGTGGGTGGAGCGGTCGACAATACATGGAGGGCGTACTGATTTCAAGCTGTCAATCCCAACACCAACAATGATCACCAGCTTGTGGGAGAGACAGAAATCCCACTCTCTTCCCCATTAAGGCCAATTAAGTCAGTTTAAATGTTTCTTACATGCTTGTGAGCAATGCAAGGTGGTTTTTAAAGGGGCGTACAGGTAACATGTGCCTTCTGAAACAGAAGGCATGTGTTACCATCCAGGAAGATCATGGCTGATCTGGTTGTGGTGTCAACTCCACTTTGTCGTCTGTCCCCTTAACTATTGACTCCCTTGTCGATCAAAAATCTGTCTAGCTCTGCCTTGAATAAATGCAATGACTCAGCCTCCACTGCTCTCTGGGGAAGGGAATTCCACACACTAATGACCCTCAGAGAAAATAACCTCTCCTCACCTCCGTCTTAAACGGTAGACCGCTTACTCTTAAACTGCGTCCCCTAGTTCAAGTCTCTCCAACAGTGGAAACATCCTCGTGGTATCTACCCTACCAAACCCCCTCAGAATTTGTATATTCCAATAAGATCACCTCTCATTTTTCTAAACCCCAATGCGTATTGGTCCAACCTGTTCAATCTTTCTTCATAAGATAGGCCCCTCATCCCAGGAATGAGTCAAGTGAACCTTCTCTGAGCTGCTTCTAATGCAATTATATCTTTTTTCAAATAAGGAGACCAAAACTGTACACATTACTCCAGATGTGGTCTCACCAAGGCGCTGTACAGCTGCAGTAAAACTTCCCTACTTCCACATTCCATTCCTCTTGCAATAAACGCCTATGCTCCATTTGCCTTCCTACTCACTTGCTGTATCTGCATACTAACTTTTTGTGGTTTATGTACACCCAGATCCCATGGAATTCTGCAATCTCTCTCCAGTTAAATAGCATACCATTTTTCTACTTTTCCTGCTAAAGTGGACAAGTTCCCACATTATACTCCGCCTGCCAAATGTTTTGTCCACTCACTTAACCTGTCTATATCCTTTTGCAGACTCTCTATATCCTCCTCACAACTTTCCTACCTATCTTGGTGTCATCAGCAAATTTAGTTACCATACATTGAGTTCCTTCATCCAAATCATTGATGTAAATTGTAAATAGTTGAGGCCCCAGTAGTGATCCCTGTGGCACCCCACTAGTTACAGCTTCATCTTTTGACAGTCCAGGCTGCCTCAGGTCTTCACTCCAACCTCCAGAGTTTGTGGATGAATTCTCTGGGACAAAGGATATCCCTTGGAGATATGGCTACTCATCCCTCTGTGGGATCCCCGTACAGAGGCACAGAGGCGATACCACTAGAGCCTCCAGCTCACTAGGACAACAACTGAGCAGGCCATCGGGCTTCTGAAGATGTGATTGTGGTGTTTGGAGTGGTCAGGTGGTGCTTTGTAATACCCTCCTGCAAAGTTCTCTGTCTTTAGAGTGATCTGCTGTGTCCTCCATAACATGGCCCCCCAAAGAGGTGTGGACCTTGAAGCTGATGAGGCTGTGGAAGGAGACAGCGCACTGGGGGAAGAGCAGGATCAGAGGAGGAAACGGAGAAGGAGAGAGATGGCACAGAACAGAGCCCCTGGTGCACAGAGAAGTGGCCAGGCATGACTTGGGGTGTGGAGGGCTTGCGAGGATGCCATAAATGTCAGGGATCTCCTGATTCAAGGAACTTTTAGCTGAGTCCCTCTGGCGAAGATTGAGGGGAATGGCATAGAAGGGAGTCTGAGATTCCTGCGCTAACACATGCTTGGAATACGCAGCCTAGAACAACTAGTCACCTACTGCCAATGACGAAGGGACATCTGCCCAGAAGCTTTATCCTCACTGTTGAGGATCCCATTATGTCCTTCACCAACTCAAAGCAGTTCCCATGTCCCAGCAGCAATGATAGAACTCCCAGAATTGTGCCTTAATGTGTCATTCTTTAAAAGAGGTACCGAGAAGAAAACAGTTGACAGGGATAGGATGAAGACACCACAGTGACCCACTTGGTGCTCCTTGAGGCCTCCGTGCTAAGCCACTCCTGTGCAATGGTCCCCTCTGGCCTTAGAGGAGGTGGAGGCAGCCTGCTTCTCCTTGTAGGGGAATCTAGAATTAGGTAGCACTGTTTCAAAATAAGGGGCCTCCCATTTAAGACAAAGATGAGGAGAAATTTCCTCTTTCTGAGGGCTGTTAGTCTTTAGAATTCTCTTTCCCAGAGAGCACTGGAGGATGGATCACTGAAATTATTCAAGGCCGAGTTAGACAGATTTTTGATCAACAAGAGAGTCAAGGGTTTTGAGAGGCACGCAGAAAAGTGGAGTTAAGGTAACAATCAGATCAACCATGAGTTTATGGAATGGCAGAGCCAACCTGAGTGGTCAAATTGTTTACTTCTGCTCCTATTTCTTATGTTCTCACTTGAGTCGGAATGTCGCAGAGATGCATGCAATGGTCGTCCTTGTCATGAAAGTGAGGCATCTCTAAAGGCTGGATCGGTGTCATTACAGGGACAGCAATCATCACCTTACCCTGCTACACAGATGGTTCCTCAGTGGGGTGGGGTTGGGGTGGGGGATGGGGGGGGAGGCGGGGTGGGAGCGCAAGGAGGCCAGAGATAATAAAAACCTGTAGGGGGTGGCACCCACATCCTCTGTGATATCCTCAGGCCTTTCTGGATTCGCCGAATGCCTGGTGGAGAACATGAGCAGCTTCTCCGGGCCACTCACGCAATTCCTGCAAACGCTCACTGGCGCTGCATATGGATCTCCAACAGGTTGGCCAGTCGATCTCTGGAGGAGCTCATGTGTTTATAGCCCTGAGCCATTGTAGCATACATGAATTGGATGGACTCTCTAACCTCTGCCCAGGAACCTACACTCCCTCAGGGAACTCCAACAAGCAGGAGCCATTTCTTGCTGTTGTTCAATATAGAACTTTCTTTCCTGTGACAATTTCCTGCATCTTTTTTTAAAAATTTATTCATTCATGGGATGTGGGTGTCACTGGCTAGGCCAGCATTTATTGCCCATCCCTAGTTGCCCTTGAGAAGGTGGCGGTGAGCTGCCTTCTTGAACTGCTGCAGTACATAGGGTGTAGGTACACCCACAGTGCTGTTAGGGAGGGAGCTCCAGGATTTTGACCCAGTGACAGTGATGGAACGGCGATATATTTCCAAGTTAGGATGGTGAGTGGCTTAGAGGGGAACTTCCAGGCGGTGGTGTTCCCGTGTGTCTGCTGCCCTTGTCCTTCTAGGTGGTAATGGTTGTGGGTTTCAAAGGTGCTGCCTAAGGAGCCTTGTTCAGTTTCTGCTGTGCATCTTGTAGATGGTACACACTGCTGCTACTGTGCGTCAGTGGTGGAGGGGGTGAATGTTCGTGGATGTGGTGCCAATCAAGCAGGCTGCTTTTGTCCTGGATGGTGCTGACTTCTTGAGTGTTGTTGCAGCTGCCCTTATCCAAGCAAATGGAGAGTATTCCATCACAATCCTGACTTGTGCCCAGTAGATGGTGGACAGACTTTGGGGAATCAGGAGGTGAGTTACTCACCACATCATAGCCTCTGACCTGCTCTTGTAACCACAGTATTTATATGGCTAGTCCAGTTCAGTTTCTGGCCAATGGTAACCCTTAGGATGTTGATAGTGGTGGATTCAATGATGGTAATGCCATTGAATGTCAAGGGGCAATGGTTAGATTCTGTCTTGTAATGTGGCGTGAATGTTACTTGCCATTTGTTAGCCCAAGCTGGATATTGTTCAGGTCTTGCTGTGTTTGGACATGGACTGCTTAAGTATCTGAGGAGTCACAAATGGTGCTGGACATTGTGCAATCATCAGCGAACATCCCTACTTCTGATCTTATGATGGAAGGATGGTCATTGATGAAGGAACTGAAGTTGGTTTGGCCAAGGGCACTACTCTGAGGAACTCCTGCAGTGATGTCCTGGGACTGAGATGATTAACCTCTAACAACCACAACCATCTTCCTTTGTATCAGGTATGACTCTAGCCAGCGGAGAGTTTTCCACCTGATTCCCATTGACTCAAGTTTTGCTAGGGTTCCTTGATGCCATGCTCGGTCAAGTGCTACATTGATGTCAAGGGCAGTCACTCTCTCCTCACTTCTGGAGTTCAGCTCTTTTGTCCATGCTTGAATCAAGGCTGTAATGAGGTCAGGAGCTGAATGATCTTGGCAGAACCCACACTAAGTGTCAGTGAGCAGGTTATTGTTAAGCAAGTGGCGCTTGATAGCACTGCTGATGACCCCTTCCATCATTTTGCTGATGATGGAGAGTAAACTATGGGGCAGTAATTGGCTGGGTTGGATTTGTCCTGCTTTTTGTGTGCAGGACATATCTGGGCAATTTGCCACATTGCTGGGTAGATGCCAATGTTGTAGCTGTATTGGAACAGCTTGGCTAGAGGCACAGCAAGTTCTGGAGCACAGGTCTTCAGTACTATTGCTGGAATATTGTCAGGGCCCGTAGCCTTTGCAGTATCCAGTGCCTTCAGCTGTTTCTTGATATCATGTGGAGTGAATTGAATTGGCTGAAAATTGGCATCTGTGATGCTGGATCTGTGATCTGAGCCCAGCTGAGCAAGGTGCTGTGTGTAATCCCTCCTCTGACCACAGTCCCTCTGCCTCTGGTGCCTCTTCCTGCACACCAATGCCACAATCATCATCCTGTGCCACCCTATGTATACACACACTAGGGCCTACTGGGATGAGTTGACCTAGCCATGCTGGTGGATGGTGTGCTTATAAAGGTGTGATGGTACTGTTGTTTCTTCTCCCTACTCTACCTCAGGCCCGGGGGCAGGTAGCGCGAGAGTTTTGCCCTGGAATTGGATGTGTGCACCTGTGGGAGGCATGAGGAGATAATAGAGCCAGGCTAGGAGAGTGGAAATCTCCGCAGTAAGGCTGCCAATGTTGCTCAGTGCACAACATGCTATCAGACAGGATAAAGTGCAATGCACCCCCTTGATGACCATTTTGTCCTTTGAAATCACTGGGTGTGCCAGACGTTGTATCTAGCAGCATTTTCTGGAGCAGTGCTTGCAGGTCAGTGTTCAAGTGATACACTGAGGTAACAGATCTCTGAGTTCCATTCCTACATGTTCGACCTGAACAACGTAAAAAAAGCCTTTAAATTCCCAATGTTCATTTTTCTCACATTCATATTCAGGTTATGGTTGTCATCAGCAAAGCCAGTATCAATCGCACATCCTTTGTTGCCCTGAGCAGTTTGATAAAGCAAAGTGGCTTGTTAGCTCACTTCAAAGGGCAGTCAAGTGTCAAACATGTTGATGTGAGACTGAAGCTACATATAAGCTAGACAAGGTAAGGATGTCACGTTCCCTTCCCTAAAGAACAAGAGCAAATTAGGGATGGATTTTTACAATAATAGAAACATAGAAACTAGGAGCAGGAGTAGGCCATTCAGCCCTTCAAGCCTGCTCTGCTATTCATTATGATCATGGCTGATCATCCAACTCAATAGCCTGCTCCCACTTTCTCTCCATACCCTTTGATCGCTTTCACCCCAAGAGCTATATCTAACTTCTTCTTGAAAGCATACAATGTTTTGGCCTCAACTACTTTCTGTAGTAACGAATTCCACAGGCTCACCACTGTCTGGGTGAAGAAATTTCTCCTCATCTCAGTCCTAAATGGTCTCCCCCACATCCTTAGACTGTGACCCCTGGTTCTGGACTCCCCTACCATCGAGAACATCCTTTCTGCACCTACCCTGTCTAGTCCTGTTAGAATTTTATAGGTTTCTATGAGATCCCCCCTCATCCTTCTGAGCTCCAGCGAATATAATCCTAATCAACTCAATCTCTCCTCCTATGTTAATCCTGCCATCCCAGGAATCAGTCGGGTAAACCTTCGCTGCACTCCCTCTATAGCAAGTACATCCTTCCTCAGATAAGGAGACCAAAGCTGCACACAATATTCTAGGTGTGGTCTCACCAAGGCCCTGTACAATTGCAGCAAGACATCCCTGTTCCTGTACTCAAATCCTCTGGCTTTGAAGGCCAACATACCATTTGCCTTCTTTACTGCCTGCTGCACCAGCATGCTGACCTTCAGCGACTAGTGTACAAGGAAACCCAGGTCACGTTGCACAATCCCCTCTCTCAACTTATAGCCATTCAGATAATAATCTGCCTTCCTGTTTTTGCTACCAAAATGGATAACCTCATATTTATCTACATTATAATGCATCTGCCAAGCATTTGTCCACTCACTCAGCTTGTCCAAATCACACTGAAGCATCTCTGCATCCTCCTCACAGCTCACCCTCCCAACCAACCTTGCGTCATCTGCAAATTTGGAGATATTACATTTAATTCCCTCATCTAAATCATTAATATATATTGTGAATAACTGGGGTCCCAGCACCGATCCCTGCGGTACCCCTCTAGTCACTGCCTGCCATTCCTATTCTTTGTTTCCTGTCTGCCAACCAGTTTTCTATCCATCTCAATGCACTACCCCCAATCGCATGCGCTTTAATTTTACACGCTAATCTCTTATGTGGGACTTTGTCAAAAGCCTTCTGAAAATTCAAATAAACCACATCCACTGGCTCCCCCTCATCAACTCTACTAGTTACATCCTAATCCTCATGTCTGTTGCTTTTTCTGGCCAATTTGTATGCCCCTTCCTTGCATCTAATACTATCTCTAATTCTGTTCTGTTGAAGGGTCATGAGGACTCGAAACGTCAACTCTTTTCTTCTCCACCGATGCTGCCAGACCTGCTGAGTCTTTCCAGGTAATTCTGTCTTTGTTTTGGATTTCCAGCATCCACAGTTTTTTGTTTTTTTTACTATCTCTAATTTCCCTTGTAAGCCATGGTTTGGCCACCTTTCCTGTTTTACTTTTGTGCGAGACAGGAATAAACAATTGTTGCAGTTCACCCATGCGCTCTTTGAATGTTTGCCATTGCCTATCCACCATCATCCCTTTAAATAACGTTTCCCAATCCATCATAGTCAACTCGCGCCTCATACCATCGTAGTTTCCTTTATTAAGATTCAGAACCCAAGTCTCAGAAACAACTATGTCACTCTCCATCTTGATGAAGAATTCTATCATATTATGGTCGCTCATCCCCAAGGGGCCTCGCACAGCTAGATTGCCAATTATTCCTTTCTCATTACACAATACCCAGTCGAGGATGGCCTGTTCTCTCGTTGGTTCCTCAATGTATTGGTCCAGAAAACCATCCCGTATACACTCCAGGAATTTCTCCTCTACGGTATTGTTACTAATTTGATTTACCTAGTCTGTATGCATATTAAAGTCACCCATAATTACAGATGTTCCTTTATTACAGGCGTCTCTAATTTCCTATTTAATGCCATTCCCAGCATCACCACTACAGTTTGGGGGTCTATGTACAACCCCCACTAACGTTTTTTGCCCCTTAGTATTTCTCAGCTCTACCCATGCAGATTCCACATCGTCAGAGCTAATATCTTTCCTCACTATTATGTTAATTTCCTCTTTAACCAGCAACGCAACTCCACCGCCTTTTCCTTTTTGTCTGTCCTTCCTAAATACTGAATACGCCTGGATGTTCAGTTCGCATCCCTGGTCACCCTGTAGCCATGTCTCCGTAATCCCAACTGTATCATACCTGTTTACATCGATTTGCGCAGTTAATTCATCCACTTTATTGTGAATGTTCCTCGCGTTAAGGCACAAAGACTTAAGGCTTGTCTTTTTAACATTGCTTGTCCAGTTCCCACTATTTTTCACTGAGGCCCTGTTTGATTCTTGCCCTTGATTTCTCTATCACTTTTCTTATCCTGCTTTCTGTCTTTTGTTCTTGTCTTTGATTCCCCTTCCTCTGAATCTTTGCATAGGTTCCCATCCCCCTGCTATTTTAGTTTAAACCCTCCCCCCAACCACCCTAGCAAATATTCCCCTAGGACATCAGTCTTGGTCCTGCCCAGGTGTAACCCGTCCAGTTTGTATTGGTCCCACCTCCCCCAGAACCGGTCCCAATGTCCCAGGAATCTGAAACCCTCCCCCTCACGCCATCTCTTCAGCTACGTATTCATCCGATATATCCTGCTATTTCTACTCTTTTTGGTCAGTTTTTATTTCCTGATTTATTTTTAAAGAACTAAATGTAAGTTCTCAATTTGCCCTGATGGGATTCGAACTCACGTTTATTTTGGGCTAAACTTGGAGGAAATGGAAGTTTGGGGTGGGGGGTGGGGATAGGTAAGACGGACTCTGTGCACTATCGAGTAGCAGATGCCACTGACAGTGGGCACAGGTCTCCAATAGGATAAGGCTCCCTACAAATGCAGTTATTTACTTTAGTTCCCGTCCTGTTCATTACAACTTAGGATGTGAAACATGCTTCAATAAGGAGTGGTAGAGGCAAATAGGTCCATTTAAAGGAAAGCTAACTAAAGACATGAGAGACAATGCAATAGAAGGTTATGTTGTTAGAGTTAGATGAAAAAGATGGGAGGAGATTCAAGTGGAGCATAAACACCGGCATGAACCGGTTGGGCCAAATGGCCTGTTTCTGTGCTGTATATCCTATGTAATTCTATGTAATAAGCATGATAACTAACACAGCTGTTATGTGCATCTCTCGAAGTCTGTGCAGCCTTGCTACTGCCAAGCACAGACTGTAAAATATACACCAGGCAGGCCCTGTGTTTTCAGAAAAAAAACACTGCTCAGCAATCTCTATAGAATGCAGTGGAAAATGTGTGTTTACAGTAAAATTGGGAAAGGCGCACAGAACTTAAAGGGTTAATCGGGTAGACACTGTTTCAACAGTGTTTACCCCAGTGCTATGCTAAATAATAGGATCAGAGAGAGATTACAGAGCAGATGTGCTCCTTTGCTAGAAAGACAATCCACTTTTTCAACTAATTAACATCCAAATATTCCCCAAGTCAAGGTGTGAAAATCAGAGCGAGTTACAAATGAATCCTTTTTGGACTGTGGCTCATTAATTTGCCCAAAGATAGACTTGCAATGATAGACTTAGACTGGGCATGAAAAACAGTTGGTGTGAAATATTGCTCTATGACAATAGTGACAACAATCTAGTCCACTCTTTCTCCCTGTCATTTTAGCAGAGGCATTATCAGGTTCTGGCTATTATACAGTTGAACTTCAAATGTTTGGAGTGAAATACATTTCCCAACAAATCATCCAAGCACCATGTGTATTAGCAAAAATAATTGCAATACCAGTGCTGAGTGTGGTCGAGCAAGTGCTGACTGCTTTCCTCCAGCCTCATTCCGTCCACTCTCCATGTTATTGACCATTAGCAACAAAGGATCCTGCATACAGCATTGGAAAATAGAATGAAAAGGCTGGCATTAATATTTTCTCCTATCACAAAAGTGCTTCACAAGCAAGGAATTACTCTGAGGTGCAATGATTGTTTTTATGCTGGCACATGAGGTGACCATTTCTTTTAAAAACAAGATCTCAAAAATTATAATGAGAAGAATTTCCAACTTATATGAATTTTGGTGGTATTGCTTAAGGGAAGAATATTGGCCAGGACACCCTGGGATAAATCTCTATCCTAGGTGGTAATCTGATGGAATCATTTCAATATTTCTTCATTATTCTGTCATGGATGTGGACATCGCTGGCTAGGCCAGCATTTGTTGCCCATCCCTAATTGCCCTTGAGAAGGTGGTGGTGGACCACCTTCTTGAACCCAAGCAGTCCATCTGGCACAGGTACAACTACAGCGCTGTTAGGAAGGGAGTTCCAGGATTTTGACCTAATGACATATTTCCTAGTCAGGACTGTGTACGGCTCAGAGTAGAACTTAAAGGTGCTGGTATCCCCCTGCATCTGTTGCCGTTGTCCTTCTAGGTGGTAGAGGTCGAGGGCTTGGAAGGTGCTGTCAAAGGACCCTTGGTGGGTTGCTGCAGTGCACCTTGTAGATGGTGCACAGTGCTGCCGCTGTGCTTCATTGATGAAGGGAGTGATTGTTTAGACCATAAGAAATAGGAGCAGAAATTAGGCCATTC